>NC_079227.1:39564007-39786507 GCF_029633865.1 Lampris incognitus
GAAAGAGTGTGAAAGGAGGGAAAGAAAAAAGCTACAGAGGACTATGACGCGCAACGACGACTCAGACAAAGACCCGTTCTCACCCACCTCTCCTAATCCACCATACTCACATGGCAGCCAGCCTCTCTCTCCTTTGTCTTCCTTATATCCGCAGCTCACAGCGATGTCTCTGGGAAACCCCTCCAACGACTCCGGCTGTGTCCAGCAACCCGTCCAACAACGCGGCGCCACGAGACCGATCCTGGGACCACCACCGACACCCCAACCGCCACCAATTGTCTCTCCCCCGTCCACAGTGAGGGGACCATGGGAAACTCACCTCTGCAAACATTTCCTGGCCGGCCTGCAGGACGGAGTTAGGAAAGCCATAGAAACACACTGCGTAGGATACGGAAAGAGACGACTGGAAGACTTGCTGAGACATGCTGATCATGCTCACGATCAGATACAGAAAAAGGCAGAAGAACAGAAGGCAAGGCAGGCTCAGGACAAACATCACGCCTCTCTCTCTCTCCTCCATGATGCCGCAGCGGCTTCACCCCACCAACCTGGGCAACAGGGCAGACCCGGGGACCGTTCACGACGTCAGAACACGTGGCAACACGTCCAGCCCAGCGGCCCCCAACTGGGTGACGACTGCTGCTTCACATGTGGCCAGCCCGGTCACTGGGCTAAAGACTGTCCACTCCATCGAGGGCATCAACAAGGGCGTGGCAGAGGCCGAGGATGGGGTCAGAGCGAACCACAGGGTGGAAGGGGACGGAGCAACGGACCTTACGACCAGCGGGCCCCACAGGGAGGCTCATACCGGGGCTCGGACTGACAGGTGACACGGGAGGAGGAGGAGGGGGTCCTGGACACATCTGCTGCCACATCAGGTCGTATGACTGCACAGACACAACCACATACACTGATTAGCAATGAAGACTCTGCTTTGCTGTTAGCTTCCCCAGTTGGACAGTATGTCTCTCATGAGCCAGCTTTCCGAAAACTGCCAATGATAACCTTGCGTCTTGCAAATGCTGAGCTGCCTTTCTTGTTGGACACGGGAGCCACACGAACGGTGGTGAGAACCGCCGATGGCCCGTCCACGGTACCACGGAGCGGCCAAACGGTCCTCTCCGCTGTTGCGAGTGGTACGTGTGTCGCGGAGCCATTATCCGTCCCTGTGCGCCTCGCTTGCCTGGACGACAGCTCATCAACAAAATTGCCTGTTTAGATTTCTGATAACTGCCCATTTAATTAGCTGGGTAGAGATGGCATGATCCAACTGGGCATCTCTGTTGTTTCCACCCCATCAGGGCTGCACATCACTTCGCTACCAGCAGCGAATAGTTTTCTGCATACACATAACCCCGCCCTCCCTGTACGGGTCTACATGTGGGCTCCTACCGCCTCCCAATACACACAGTGGCTTTGCTCCCTTGCTCACACACAACAACAGGGGGCGCATCGACCTACATGACAGCGGACAACCTACACTGCACCGCTCATGTCACCCTCACATCCGACTCGAACTACGAACAGCGCTGGCGCAGCCAGGGAACACGAGAGCAGGGGATGAATTACGACATTTCTATTGGGCATCAGAATGGGGTTTCCTCACGTGCGCATTAGACACCGACCAGACTGCGCTGTTTTCGGCTGATGACGAGGTCCCGCACGTCTCCTTGGTAAAACCACGGGGTTCCCAGTGGAAAGATACGGGTCCACTCGCGCAACAAGCTCCTCTGGCGTCAGACTGGCTTCACGCGACTGGTCCCCCTCACTAAAATGATACCGGGTAGACCTCAGCGCCACCGTTGCGGTGACGCCACGAATGTTGGCTCTTTTCTCCACCTCACCGTCACTGACTGAGGCCCATACACTGGCACACACACACACACACACACACACACACACACACACACACACACACACACACACACACACACACACACACACACACACACACACACACACACACACACACACACACACACACACACACCGCACTTGCTCCGCAGCTTCACAACATCCACCAAGGGCTTCACACCCTACGCAGAGCAACACTGCAGACGCTGCAGGATTTGCGCACAACACAATCCACACAAACAGATTGCCCAGAGCAGCGCAGCCCCCCCCCCCCAACGGGGCCATTCCACCATGTAGTGATGGATTTCATTGCGTTAACGCCATGTGAAGGGAAAACATATTGCCTGGTCATGGTGGACACGTGGTCCAAATGGGTGGACGTGTTTCCATCAAAACGTGCCTCGGCCTCGGCCGTAGCAAAAGCCCCCCTCACCGAAACTCTTCCCCGGTGGGGCATCCCCACCAAACTCAGCAGTGATAACGGCAGTCATCTTGTCATGTCAACATGTCTCGGCATAGATCTGAGACACCATTGTGCTTATGACCCGGCGAGCGGCGGGGCAGTGGGAAGGGAGAACGGCGCACTAAAAAACAAACTGGCCAAGTGCTGTGAGGACACCGGACTGTCTTGGGTCAAATGTCTCCCACTGGTACTTATGTACATGCGCATGCGACAAAGACACTCCAGAGCAGGGCTTAGTCCTTCTGAGATTCTCATGGGACGGCCTCCGACCATGGGAACGGGCCCTGCACCGGGAGCTCTTCCCCAAACCGCTCTTTACGAGCATGATGTGCTGCAGTCCTGCTGTAATCTCTCCTCTGCTCTCTCCCAAGTCTCCCGACAGGTGGAGCTGCTCTCCCCAACCCAGCTGAGAAGGTTCTCCATTCCTACCTCCCCGGCGACTGGGTCATCATCCGGTGTTTCCGGAGAAAGACCTGGCGGTCCAACAGATGGGCGGGTCCATTCCAGGTGCTGTTGACGACGCAGACGGCCGTCAAGGTTGCTGAAAGAGCCACGTGGATACGCGCCACCCACTGCAGACCAGTCCCAGCTCCAACAGACGACACCTCCGTTGCTGACCCCGAAGGAGAGAATGCAGAACCCTCAAACCACTCCAGTTCCCCAGTGGCAGACTCAGCAACGAGCCAAGAAGCGAAGTGCTCCATGGGGTCCCTTCAGGACTAGCCTATGGAGCCCTTGGGACCCCTTCCGGCAGTTATGGGAACTTTCGTTATTCTGATAAATGTCGATGGATATAACAATACCAACCAAAACACATGTTTGTTATTGAAAGTGACTGATGTTATTTCTGAATATAAGGAAGTCTCTCATACTGACTTTATTCTGATTGGTGGAGACCTAAATTTGACGCCTGATGAATGGCAGGGCACGTGCCCTTCTAGATACAGTACTAACCAGTATAATAATATTTATTTGATTGTATTGACTCCAAGGCTCTAATAGATGTTTGGAGAGACAGGAATCCAGATGTTAGTCAATGTTCCTGGGTTAAACCAAACGGCAGTTGTAAATCCAGAACAGATTTATGGTTAGCAACATCCCACATTGTAAAGTATGTGTCAGACGTGTCAATTTCTAGCGCTCCCTTGACAGATCATTGTTTAATTCATCTGGTATTGAACCCAGAGAGCAGGACTAAATGTAACAAAGATTAGTGGCAGTTTAACGCAGACCTCCTAAAAGATGAGGCGTTTGTTAAATCTATCAAAGATTTATTACGGAGCATTAAGAAAGATAGGAGTATAACTAGCTGCAGTAGTAGATGGGGATTTTCTAAATGTAAAGTGAGAGAGTTTTCAATAAGTTTTAGTAAATCTAAATGTAGACAACAAAGAGAGTAAGAGGTCTAATTGGTACAAGACATAAGAGATTGCTGTAATAAGACATTAGTATCTGATGCTGATAAAAGCTATTATATTAGTCTACAGGCCAAGCTTGACAATGTATATCTTAAAAAAGCACAAGGTGCCTATATAAGATGTGGTGCTAAGTGGATAGAAGAAGGGGGGAGAAACACGGCTTATTTCAGGGGACTAGAAAAAGGGAGACAGCAGAGAAAGACTATTAACATGTCAGTGATCAGTGATGTTGAATGCACAGATCATAAAATGGTATCTGAAGAAGTGTATAGATTTTATTCTACACTGTATGCGTCAGAATACTCTGTTGACGACTCGGTCGCATTTCTAGAAAATGTGAAACCACAAATCCCCAAAATAGAGTTAACGTTTAGAGAGATTTGTGACTCCGAGATCCAAATGGGAGAATTAGACGATGCAGTTTAGAGGATAGCAGGAGGAGAAGCTCCAGGACTAGATGGTCTGACCTCCAATTTCTATAAATTATTTTGGGAGGATATAAAAGGGATTTTATTTGCTGCTATAAATGACATGATTAGGAATAGGACAATAACTCCTACAATGAGACAGGGATTAGTCACACTTATACCCAAACATGGTAAAGACAAAAGATATATTGACAATCTACAGGCCCTGGTACGCTGCTGACCACTGACCACAAAGTGTTCACACATGTGATGCTGACAGATTAAGGGACGGTATGACACAGAGGACAAGTGACACCCAGTCTGGTTTTCTTAGAGACAGGTCTATACACAATAATATAAGATTGGTGTTAGACTTATTAGGTTATAGCCATTTAACTGAAGATGATGGAGCTATTTGGTTTTTGGACTTTTACAAGGCCTTTGACATGGTTGGACATCCATTCATTATACAAACACTAGAATATTTTGGTTTTGGGGAAAAGTTTATAAAGATAACTGAAATGTTATATGACGATGTTAATAGTTCGGTTTTTCTGCCTTTTGGAACATCAAGGCGTTTTGAAGTTAAACGAGGCATTCGTCAAGGTTGTCCATGCTCCCCTTTATTATTTATTAGTGTGGCCGAATTATTAGCTCCCCTTATAAAAAGCAGTTTAGACGTCCAACCGTTAAATGTTATGGGAAGGTCTTTGGTTATTAGTCAGCTAGCAGACGACACCGCTTTATTCTTAAAGAACACAGCACAGATTCCTGCAGCATTGAATGAGGTGTCTCTCTTTTCAAAAGCTTCTGATGTACATTTAAACATGAAGAAGTGTGAGTTATTGGCTATTCACGACCACCCTCTGATTAATGTGCAAGATATTCCAGTAAAGAGGAAGTTAAATATTTGGGAGTCATGATTACAAAGGATAGAAATATTAGGGAAACATCTAATGTGGTAAATAATATGCAGAACTGTAGAACTATTCTTAATAGTTGGCTCCAAAAGGGACTTATCCATTGCTGGACGCATTTTATTTACCAAGATGGAGAGTTTATCTAGACTCATCTATCCAGCCTATTCATTAGATATTCCTGATAAATTAATCAAGAAAATTAATCAAGATAACTTCAACTCAGCGCAGCAAATCATTCGTCTTTAAATCTAAGTAACGTTAGTAGCTAAATCTGTCCATGGAAACATGATTGTTTTCAGCAGATATCTTAGTTACAACAAGATGGAGCTAACAAGGCAGTTTTGTGTTTTTACGTGTGTAGCCGGGTGGTAAATCTGTTAAATATGTTAAATGATTTTTCACTTAAATTTAGTATAGTTTAACTGTTAATATATGTAATTGTTACACTGTCAAGCCATGTAAAATGTCATTTGATGTATTTAAATTGTGAAGCAGATTGTGAGTGTATTTTTATAGTTTTGGTTGTCATTGCATGTTTTGACCAGTAAGTGGCAGTGGCGGACTTTTATTGTAACTCCGTGCAAGTTATCCAAGTGCATCTTGGGTAATCTTTCTTTTTTTTCTTGTGTGGAGCGCCTGAAGATTGCGGTGTGACGGTGCTCTGACTCCGTAGTAAACGCTACTGGAGTTGATGTTCGGTGATTTTGGGCGCGAGCCATCGACCGCTGTTCGCCATTGAAGGCATGACAAGGTAACTGACAGAGTGAGAAGTTGCGCGATCTTCAGGAAGTTCCACATGTCTTTGTTAAACCCTGTTTAAAGTACATAGTCCACTGCCGTATTTTGCACCGTATTTTGTATTTATTATTTCCCTTTTTTAAAATCTTTTCTGTTAAACTTGCCACATCTGTGAACATTTATGAGCTGTTTGCTCGAAAGACACAGGAATGTATGCACTCAGTAAAACGATCTGCATTCGAAGGTTCAAACAATAAAATTAAAGCTACAAGAACCCCGGAAGTAATTGTGTCCTGTGTGGTATCTAATTCCACGGGCTACACGTGTGATATTTATTCAGTTCGGGAAACCCACGATCTTCTAGCTAGTTGGCGGGCTCACTAGCAGCCGAGCCATAACACAACAACAACAAGGAAAGACAAGAACAGACCATTCAGCCCACCAGAGCTCGTCTATTCCTCCCTCTCACCTGCTGCACTTGTTAGCTAGCAAGCTAACCTGATGTCACTGATGCCACTTACTGCTCATAGAATAGCAGCTGAATCGCTATCGCCATGTACTTCCTACTTCCGGCTGCTCTGACGGTCCGTTTTCAAGGCAAAGTTTGGAAAAGTCCGTCTTTTCTGAAGCTGTCAGCGTCTTTTTTTACATAATGACCCCATGGAGCAGACCGACGCCGTCGCCGGCGTCTTTTCCTGCAGCTCAGGGCGTCTTGTCTCTTCAGAAATAGACGTCCTCCTACGTCACGCACGTTTCTGACAGCTGACCAATCACAAGCGGAGTAGCGAGACCTTGTCGTTTCCCATAACAACCATCAAACATGGAGAATGTGACTTAGCGGCGGACAAGTTGATTGTGCTAACGTTAGTTTCTGAGCACAGTGAACTGTATGACATGACAGGTAAACTGTATCGTAACATTCATAATAAAGAGGCCATCTGGAATCACATTGGACGGGTCCAGGAGGTTCTGATAAGTGTTTAGCTGCTGCGCCAGTAATGAGAGACGACATCAATGAATCACACAACGCAGATGGAAACGTGCGGCGGCAGCCATTTAGTTAAAACAGGAAGAAGAACCGAGCCTGCAACGCAGGCAGACCGGAAGGGAGGCTTGGTAACTATAGCAACCACAACCAATACTGGCGTCACCCCTTTTTTCCAAAAGAAAGACCCCCTCCTACACACAGTACAACAATATCACCACAGAACACCAGGCAACATCACAGCTCAGGCCATATAACTAGACCTGTCAGGTAAGACAAAACATTATCACCAGTACACACAACCAACTGGCCTAAAGATCAAAGTCCTCTAAATGCCGCGGCAAGCGCCGGCGACGCTCCGAGCGTCGTGGTGCAGCATCAGGTGCAAGAGCAGGCACACACTTGCCAGTGGAGCTCCCCCCAGGCTCGACCTCGACGTGAGACACAGCCTCATCCCCCAGCCTCATATCGTTATCACAAGGCAGGCAAGGTGCAGGTGGGGGCTCGGCAATGGCTGGCGGTATGTCAGGGCAGTGCGGGGCGGGGTTGTCCAAGTGCTCATCAGACGCAAAATCTTCCGCGAGGGGTTCAGAGGCCGTAGAGGGACCTTCCGCTTTGTAGCAGTCACCCAGCCTGACCCTGTAGGAGGTGCGACGGAGTTGAGACCCCGTGAACTTCTGGATATTGCACCATGAACCATCCACGCTCGTGACGAGGTACCTGTCACGGGCCTTTGACTTATTCCGGTCACCATACCGGTACACCAGTTCACCAGGTCGAATGGCGGGAGGCACGGCCACACGACCAGAGAGCACCTTTGACTTCATGCTGTACGGATGGTTGGTGACACGCTCCGAGTGTTGTTTCAAGATGAGGTCCTGGTCGACCACAGGCAACTGCCTATGGGAGAACTGGTCACGCTGAAGCAGCATTTCACGGGCTGACAATCCACGCGACCTAACACGACTGCTCAGGTTGGCCGTAGCGACAGAGAGTAACAGGGGATTAACAGCCAAAACCTGGCGCCACTTTGCCATGTACATTTTATCTTGGGGGGGCAGAAAGGAACATTTGCTGAGGAAGTGATCATCAGGCCTGCCGACACATTTACAAAGGGGACAGGACCTCCTTGTCCGGACAGGGGTGGATTGCTTTGACTTGGGGAGTTCAGACACAGCCCCGGTGCACTGAAAGCCATAACGTAGACGAATAGCTTGCCATATGCCGTCAATAGATGTGGAGTTCCTGACTATGCTGTGACGAGAGATTACAGGACAATAATTGGCTATCTGTCCCAACATTAACTCTAACATGACTACCTCCTGTTCTTTATTGCGACGTCGAGGCGCGGGAATATCTTCACCGTCATCTGTGAATCCCCGGACAGGGGACGTTTTAGACTTCTTCTCCCACTCCACGCCATTGAGCAGGAAGGGGGCAAACCCGGCGTCGAGCGACAGTATATAAAGCAGGTTCTGACGCCAGTTCTCTGAAGAGTTCACCGTCTCGGTCTTTGTTAAACACCACTGCTTCGGTGCTCCGTGTGTCGCCATGCTGCCCGCTTAGCTAGCACAACTGTGTCTGAGCTAGCTAGCCCAGCCGCGGCGTCTGGTGGTAGACGTAGTAACTACCCTGGGATTCCCCTGGAAGGGCTACCGCCATTAGTTCGGTAAATATCAGTCCTCGGGACGTAAGTCTGGTAAGCGCTGCCACCACGCCAGTAATGAGAGACGACATCAATGAATCACACAACGCAGATGGAAACGTGCGGCGGCAGCCATTTAGTTAAAACAGGAAGAACAACAGAGACTGCCATGCAGGCAGACCGGAAGGGAGGCTTGGTAACTATAGCAACCACAACCAATACTGGCGCAGCGTCACACGGCGATGTGGCGTCGCACACGGCCTCTAGCAATGCGGGCGCTGGTTTTAACGCACCGGTCACGCAGCCCGGCTTTTAATTCCTTCCTTCCTGCACCACTTTTTGACGGTTCTTTTCTATGATCTCTGTAATCCGTCTTTACCTTCTTCAGTTTGGGATTTGTTCCGTTGTTCAACTGAAGCCTCCACTCTCCACTCGCTCTCTTTTTCGGCAAATGACTTGCGGTAGCCCCGCCCATAGCCACTGACGTCAGCGTTTCCATCTGGGGGAGAGAAAAAAAAGTTCTAGAATTTGGAAACGTTCTATTGGAGACACATTCCACGGTGTGAAACGTCGGTCAAGCAGCACACGACTAAACACAAGCGAGGAGGACGGCGACAGAAATGAGACTTGTGAGAAATTGGACGGATAAGAAGATGGTTGGCGTTAAGAGTCAGTCAGGGCAGCCTGGCAATCCAAGAAACAAGCCCGGAGGCCTTCTTGAAAGCCGTTTGAACCAGTTCAGTAAGACAGAACGTTCACCGGCAGATCGGGTTCTGCAGCCTGCATGCCTGCAAATTACTGTGCAGGGAGACAACAGCAGACAGGTGGGTTGACGTGACCGAGCCTAAAGAAAACTCAAGCTGTTAAATAAACATTTGCATTAGAGCAGCGGTCACAGGGAGTTGAATTATATTAACCGACTGGTACGAAGGCAGTATGCCATCAGACTAAAACTGAAGGAATCTGTCTGACCTTCGATTTTCTCGACAGCCGTGCATCCAATCGACTTCACACTATTGCTGAGGACCCACGGACGTACAGAGTCGAGTGTGAAGGTTTTTTTTTTATTTAAAAATTTCAAATTTACAAACAACATGGCCCTGTGATGGCCTGGCGGCCTGTCCAGGGTGTCTCCCCGCCTGCCGCCCAGTGACTGCTGGGATAGGCTCCAGCATCCCCGCCACCCTGAGAGCAGGATAAGCGGTTTGGATAATGGATGGATGGATGGATGGATGAATGGCAATAACATTTCTATATCAGAACAATAGGACCAGGTGCACCCAAAGGAAAGAGAAAAAAGGGGGGAAATTAAAAGAGACAAGAGGTTGAAATAACATCAATATATAAAACACATAAAAATAACAGGGCTAGGGTTGTTTTTTTGTAAATTATGTTCTTCTATTATACTACAAAGTTTCACTTCACTCTCAGATTCCTCTATATCACCTCTACTTCCATCTCATTCATAAGCCTCTCCCACACTTTCTCCACAGCCGGTCTTCTCAGTTCTTCCCCTCTTAAACATCTATACATCACTCTCGTTTTCACACTCACCAGACTCACTCTCCTCTCTCCTTCTCCCACATACATTTCTATCTCCCCTTCACTAATCAAACTGCACTAATCAAACACGTTCAATGACATCAAGCGAAGTATATTGTTGGCTAAGGTATGAGTACAAAGGGTAGCTGTTTTATGAAAAATGACATTGTTTGTTATTACAGGTCAATAAGAGAGAGCAGATGAGGGAGGAATCCTCACATTGCAGCAAGAAAGAAGAAGAAGAGAGGGGGAGCTCATTTCACCAGAGCAAAGAAAATGACACAACCCCGCTGCTAAGCCGGGCAGGCATGTCTCAACTCATTGAAGAGCTCCAAATGAAGAACCTCATGCTGCAACAAACTCTCAAGGAGACCAAGACCAGCCTCAAGAGATGTGAGGAAGAAAGGTATCTTCTGAAAATGGAAAGATGCCAGGTGGAGGAGGCCATTAGAGAACGGGGTCTCCTTGATCCTGAAGAGGTGCAAAGAACCTTTAATGAGAGGGAGGCCAGGTTCAAGGCCAGGGAGATGGACTTGTTATCCCTCCTGGAGAAAAAGGACCTCTGTGTTCAAGAAGCTGTCCTCAAAGTTGAGGAGATGGGAAAAAAATTAAAAGAAATGGAGGACAACTGTAAGAGCGGTGAGGAGAAGGTGACCCTAATGAGCAACAAGAAACTCCTCCAGAAAACACAAGTCCTCAAAAAAGAAGCACCCCTCAGGGCAGAGGAGCCATATACAGCTCCTCCTTACAACCAAGAGGCTCAGACCCTGATATCTGACTTGTCTCAGCAAGAGGAGAACGAGGAAAGGACAACAGTTGCCCTCGACCAGGCCACACAGGAATCTGACAGCCACCTCCAGCAGAGGCAGGAGGAGGAAGCCTCTCTCCCTACAGCCATTAATGAGGTAGAGCAGTCTATCAGGACATGGCTGATGAAGAGGTGGTCAGAGAAGAGATTTGTGAAGAAGAGATGGGAGGTAATAATAATAACTTTATTTATATAGCACTTTCCTCAAACAATGTTACAACATGCTTTAGAAAGAAAGAAAACCAGACAAGACAAAAATAAGCGCAAGACCAGATAAGTAATAGTAAAATAAAAACAATAAATAAAAATAAATATCAAATATTTGTGAAAGCTTTCATAAAAAGAAAACTTTGAAGACCAGATTTAAGGTAGAGACTTGGTTAGCCTTAGTTCAACAGGAAGAGAGGTCCATAGTGTGGGGGCTCTAACAGCCAAAGCCCCGTCACCCTTTGTGACAAACCGAGACCTGGGAATAACCAGCAGGGCTCCATCTGCAGGTCTTAATGGTCGAGAGGGTGTATGCCAGGTCAATAAATCACAAATGTATGTAGGAGCAAGACCATTTAAAGCCTTAAAAGTGACCAATAACATTTTAAAATCAGTTCGAAACATAACGGAACCGGTGTAGGGCAGGAGTGATATGGTCATGCCTCTTTGTCCCGGTAATGAGCCGAGCAGCGGCGTGTAGTACCACCTGCAGACGGTGGGGGGAGCCCTGGCTGATAGCCGAGTAAAGTTACAATAGCCAAGCTGAGAATGGATAAAAGCATGTGCAACTTTTTGCAGATCGGCAACTGATAAAAATGACTCAATTTTATCTTGATTTTAGGTAGACAGATGGGCAGAGAATAGATGGAGAAACCCCCACCAGAAAAGATGTATGGCGAAAAGATGGGCAGCGAGAATGTTGGCCAAGAAAGACAAGGAGGACAGGATCGCATGGCAAAGGACAGTTGCCTCCCCTAACCTCAGATGACTTCACATAAACACACCTGTGCACTCCCCCAATCCCTAATCAAATAAATGTATATATTCAATTCAATTCAATTCCAAACTTTATTGCAGACTCAGGGTCCATAACAAAGACAAATGGCTAAAAGACAACCCCTAGACAATACACAGATCAAACACAATAAAATAACATAAATGGAACAAGTCAGTGTCTTAGAAGAAGGCAGCTATACCAGTGGTCCCACTGCCCTGATTGGTAGTGTGGCACTGAATCTTATATTAGTTAAACTCGTGATGATTACATTATCAGAGTCATTGAGCCGGCAGATAAATGTATACATGAGATTTCTTAGAAGAGCCTGAAAGGTGTTGACTCCTGCAGCCACAAACATCTCACTTGCACTACACCATCTGTCTTTTTAGTAGTATTCTCACTGCATCATATGAGCTACTCATACTCTCTGTAAACTTGCTTTTTTGTAGTTTGACCACAGGTGTGCAGTATAAGGTGGTGTACAATATGTAGTTTGACCACAGGTGTGCAGTATAAAGCGGTGTACAATATGTAGTTTGACCACAGGTGTGCAGTATAAAGTGGTGTACAATATGTAGTTTGACCACAGGTGTGCAGTATAAAGCGGTGTACAATATGTAGTTTGACCACAGGTGTGCAGTATAAGGTGGTGTACAATATGTAGTTCGAACACAGTTGTGCAGTATAAAGTGGTGTACAATATGTAGTTTGACCACAGGTGTCCAGTATAAGGTGGTGTACAATATGTAGTTTGACCACAGGTGTGCAGTATAAAGTGGTGTACAATATGTAGTTTGACCACAGGTGTGCAGTATAAGGTGGTGTACAATATGTAGTTTGACCACAGGTGTGCAGTATAAAGTGGTGTACAATATGTAGTTTGACCACAGGTGTGCAGTATAAAGTGGTGTACAATATGTAGTTTGACCACAGGTGTGCAGTATAAAGTGGTGTACAATATGTAGTGTGACCACACGTGTGCAGTATAAAGTGGTGTACAATATGTAGTTTGACCACAGGTGTGCAGTATAAAGTGGTGTACAATATGCAGTTTGAACACAGGTGTGCAGTATAAGGTGGTGTACAATATGTAGTTTGACCACAGGTGTGCAGTATAAAGTGGTGTACAATATGTAGTTTGACCACAGGTGTGCAGTATAAAGTGGTGTACAATATGTAGTGTGACCACACGTGTGCAGTATAAAGTGGTGTACAATATGTAGTTTGACCACAGGTGTGCAGTATAAAGTGGTGTACAATATGCAGTTTGAACACAGGTGTGCAGTATAAGGTGGTGTACAATATGTAGTTTGACCACAGGTGTGCAGTATAAAGTGGTGTACAATATGTAGTTTGACCACAGGTGTGCAGTATAAAGCGGTGTACAATATGTAGTTTGACCACAGGTGTGCAGTATAAGGTGGTGTACAATATGTAGTTTGACCACAGGTGTGCAGTATAAAGTGGTGTACAATATGTAGTTTGACCACAGGTGTGCAGTATAAAGTGGTGTACAATATGTAGTTTGACCACAGGTGTGCAGTATAAAGTGGTGTACAATATGTAGTGTGACCACACGTGTGCAGTATACGGTGGTGTACAATATGTAGTTTGACCACAGGTGTGCAGTATAAAGTGGTGTACAATATGTAGTTTGACCACAGGTGTGCAGTATAAGGTGGTGTACAATATGTAGTGTGACCACACGTGTGCAGTATAAAGTGGTGTACAATATGTAGTTTGACCACAGGTGTGCAGTATAAAGTGGTGTACAATATGCAGTTTGAACACAGGTGTGCAGTATAAGGTGGTGTACAATATGTAGTTTGACCACAGGTGTGCAGTATAAAGTGGTGTACAATATGCAGTTTGACCACAGGTGTGCAGTATAAGGTGGTGTACAATATGCAGTTTGACCACAGGTGTGCAGTATAAAGTGGTGTACAATATGTAGTTTGACCACAGGTGTGCAGTATAAAGTGGTGTACAAAATGCAGTTTGACCACAGGTGTGCAGTATAAAGTGGTGTACAATATGTAGTTTGAACAAAGGTGTGCAGTATAAAGTGGTGTACAATATGTAGTTTGACCACAGGTGTGCAGTATAAGGTGGTATACAATATGTAGTGTGACCACAGGTGTGTGGTATAACGGGGTATACAATATGTAGTTTGACCACAGGTGTGCAGTATAAGGTGGTGTGCAATATGTAGTTTGAACACAGGTGTGCAGTATAAAGTGGTGTACAATATGTAGTTTGACCACAGGTGTGCAGTATAAAGTGGTGTGCAATATTTAGTTTGAGCACAGGTGTGCAGTATAAAGTGGTGTACAATATGTAGTTTGACCACACGTGTGCAGTATAAGGTGGTGCACAATATGTAGTTTGACCACAGGTGTGCAGTATAAAGTGGTGTACAATATGTAGTTTGACCACAGGTGTGCAGTATAAAGCGGTGTACAATATGTAGTTTGACCACAGGTGTGCAGTATAAGGTGGTGTACAATATGTAGTTTGACCACAGGTGTGCAGTATAAAGTGGTGTACAATATGTAGTTTGACCACAGGTGTGCAGTATAAAGTGGTGTACAATATGTAGTTTGACCACAGGTGTGCAGTATAAAGTGGTGTACAATATGTAGTGTGACCACACGTGTGCAGTATAAGGTGGTGTACAATATGTAGTTTGACCACAGGTGTGCAGTATAAAGTGGTGTACAATATGTAGTTTGACCACAGGTGTGCAGTATAAGGTGGTGTACAATATGTAGTGTGACCACACGTGTGCAGTATAAAGTGGTGTACAATATGTAGTTTGACCACAGGTGTGCAGTATAAAGTGGTGTACAATATGCAGTTTGAACACAGGTGTGCAGTATAAGGTGGTGTACAATATGTAGTTTGACCACAGGTGTGCAGTATAAAGTGGTGTACAATATGCAGTTTGACCACAGGTGTGCAGTATAAGGTGGTGTACAATATGCAGTTTGACCACAGGTGTGTAGTATAAAGTGGTGTACAATATGTAGTTTGACCACAGGTGTGCAGTATAAAGTGGTGTACAATATGCAGTTTGACCACAGGTGTGCAGTATAAAGTGGTGTACAATATGTAGTTTGAACACAGGTGTGCAGTATAAAGTGGTGTACAATATGTAGTTTGACCACAGGTGTGCAGTATAAGGTGGTATACAATATGTAGTGTGACCACAGGTGTGCAGTATAAAGTGGTGTACAATATGTAGTGTGACCACAGGTGTGCAGTATAAAGTAGTGTACAATATGTAGTGTGACCACAGGTGTGCAGTATAAAGTGGTATACAATATGTAGTGTGACCACAGGTGTGCAGTATAAAGTAGTGTACAATATGTAGTTTGACCACAGGTGTGCAGTATAAAGTGGTGTACAATATGTAGTGTGACCACACGTGTGCAGTATAAAGTAGTGTACAATATGTAGTTTGACCACAGGTGTGCACTATAAAGTTGTGTACAATATATAGTTTGACCACAGGGGGCAGTGTAAAGTGTTGTACAATATACTCTGAACAAAGACATCTTCACACTAACTGAACACATACCAAATTTGTGTGACAGAGTGTGTGCTTGTGCATACATCATGCAGCATTGCCTATAAATATCATCATCGTCTGTCAGTTGTTCAGTAATATTGTGTCCAAAATATTTCACCTTATTACATACTAAAAGATTATTATCAGACAATTTAAAATCAGGAAATTTTAGATGATTGACCTCTTTGGTTCTGCAGATCATGACAACACTCTTACTAGCATTGTATTTGATATCATGCTCCACACCATACACCCAACATATCTCAAGGAGCTGCTGGAGACCAGCACTACAGACACTAAGGACAAGATCATCTGCATACATAATATGGTTCACCAAGTTATTACCAATTACGCACCCAGTGTTACAGGCTTTCACCTGCTTGGACAAATCATCAATATATAAATTGTAGCGAACTGGAGACAGAGTTCCCTCTTGTCTGACACCACTGCTAACCCCAAATGGGGCTGAAACACTATTACCCCATTTCACTTGCATGGTCTGGTGGGCATACCAATGAGAGAGAATTCTCACAATGTATTTAGGCAGCCCTCTTTGACTCAATTTAACAAACAACTTTCTGTGATTAACATGGTCATAAGCTTTAGAAGCATCAACACATAAGAACCGATGAGTTTTGTCCTCTGTATTTTTGAATAATTTCCTTTAAGACATATATACATAAGTCAGTGCCATGTTTAGCTTTAAAACCAAACTGGTTATCCGTGGAGTTGATAAACTCATGCCCTCTATCCAGCAGGATTCTTTCTAGGACTTTTGACTTTTGACTTTGTATGCTGGCTAGAGCTATAGGCCTGTAGTTCTCTAGGCTGCATACTGAACCAGCTTGGTCCTTAATGACTGACACTAACAGTACAGACAACGCTGAGTCTGGTAACAAGCCATGGACCATAAAGCCAACAAAACAGATAGCAAGGAGAGGAGCTATCCTCGGACTGGCATATTTAAGTTATTCAGCAGTAACATGATGTAAACCACTTGCCTTGTTAACAGACAGCTTGTGTATAGCTTGGTATACCTCGTGTGACATTATCACCACCACCACTCTTAATATGGCCCACCTTAAACCGATCACTCTGGACACAGTTGAATAAGGTACTATAATGTTGTCGACATAACTCAGCAATATTGTCTGTACCAGAGATACCATCAACAGTGCATGGTAGAGATGATTTATACTTGTTGAGAGCTCTCACTTCTTTCCAAAAATTAGAGAAGAGAAGAGTTTGCAATAGTCATTAGCCATAATCAATTAAGTCATGAATTAGTCATAATCCATACTCTGTAATCTATACTTGATAATCTCGTCGGCAGAACAGTGGTTGGTAAATTCATTGAGACAGAAAACCAACCCTCCATCCATTACAGGTTGTGAAGCACTCAACTTAAAGGCAACTAATTGTAGGTTAAGGCAAAAAGATGAGTTTTAAGTTTGGATTTAAAGGACTCAACAGACTCTGATTGTCTGATCGCAGCAGGCAGGTTATTCCACAACAATGGAGCCCGATAGGAAAAGGCCCTGCTGCCACCAGCTGACATCTTTTTAACTTTGAGTGAACACAGGAGCCCTGTATTTTGAGAACGAAGAGCTCGAGATGGCATGTAAGGTTTAAGGAGATCAGACAGGTAGGATGGGGCAAGCCCATTTAGGATTTTATAAGTCAGCAGAAGCACCTTGTATTCTCATCTAACATGCAAGGAAGCCAATGACGGGAGACAAGAATTGGTGTAATATGGTAAAATATCCTAGTTTTAGTTAGGATTCTAGCAGCAGCATTCTGAACCATCTGAAGACTTTTGGTACTAGAATGTGGCAGACCTGAGAACAAAACATTACAGTAATCAAGTCTGGATGAAACAAATGCATGTATTAGAATCTCTGCATCAGCCATGGAGAGAAAAGACCGAATTTTAGCTATGTTACGTAAATGAAAAAAGGCAGTCTTAGTGATTTCTTTAATGTGCCTACCAAAGGAAAGGCTGGGATCAAACGTATCACCAAGATTTTTGGCTGCCACACTTTGTGAAACCACAGAGTTGTCGATTGTTATCGTTACTTGATCAAACTGGTGTCTGTGTCTAGCAGGTCCAATGACTAGCATATCGGTTTTATCTGAATTCAAAAGCATAAAGTTAAGTGACATCCAGTTTTTCACAGTAGCCAAGCAGGCCTCTAAGTTAGTGATTTGAGTATGATCATCAGCCCTAATAGGCACATACAACTGAGTATCATCAGCATAGCAATGGAAATTTATTCCATAACTGAGTATAATTTGGCCAAGAGGTGTAATGTAAAGAGACAAAAGTAGAGGGCCAAGAACTGAGCCCTGAGGCATACCATATTTAACGTCAGAAAATTTCGATATAATATTATTATAGCAGACACAATGTGTTATTCCAGAGAAGTAGGACTTAAGCCAAGAGAGAGCTAAGCCAGAGACACCAAAATTACAATTTAATCTATCTAAAAGTATACAGTGATCAATGGTGTCAAAGGCTGCACTGAGGTCCAGTAGTAGAAGCACAGAAGAGGAATCAGAGTCGATAGCCAGTAAAAGATCATTTACCACTCTGGTCAGAGCAGTTTCAGTGGAGTGATAGGGCCTGAAAGCCGACTGAAAAGGTTTATATAGATCGTTTTCTTTTATATGGGTCAAAAGTTGTTGATACACAACTCTCTCTAGCACTTTAGAGAAGAATGGAAGATTAGACACTGGTCGATAGTTATTAAGAGACCCTGGATCAAGGTTCGGTTTTTTTAAGTAGAGGTTTAATCACAGCTGTCTTAAAACTGCTGAGAACAATGCCAGTAGTAAGAGATAAATTAACGAAGTCTAGCATTGTAGGTCCAAGAAAAGGCCAGAGGTCTTTAAAAAAGTTTTGCTGGTAAGGGATCAAGTAGGCAAGCAGTTGGTTTAGAAGCTGACACGAATTTAGTCAAAGTATCAAGAGAGATAGTCTCAAAAGCTGTAATAACTGGAACTGTCAGTGACTCATTGTGTAGATATGAATTTAGTATGACAGGATCTGCAGGAGTAGATGGAGTTGAAGAACTAATTTTGTTTAAGATCTCATCAACCTTATTGCAGAAAAAATCTAGAAATTCATGGGCTGTGAATGGTGAGCAGCTAATAGACGACTGCTTTTTAGTAAGTTTAGATACAGTGTCAAAGAGAAATCTGGGGTTATGTTTATTAATATTTATTAAGTGAGAGCGATACGATGTTTTTGCAGTAGATAAAGCACGCTTGTATTTCAATAAACACTCGTGCCACGATAGGTAAAAAACTTCCAATTTTGATTTTCGCCATTTATGTTCCAGTCTCCTGCAGGTCCGCTTAAGAGCACGTGTCTAATCATTAAACCAGGGTGTAGGCCTCTTTGGTCACCTAGCTCTGGTAGTGAGAGGTGCAACTGAATCGAGGAGACTAGAGAGGGCCACATTTAAGTCACTAGTGAAATTTTCAACCGAGTTATTTACCACAGTGAAAGGAGCCAAGACTTCAGGCAGCTGCTGGCCAAATGCAGCTACAGTGGAGGGACCGATATGGCAAGTGGAACTTACGTCTGTGCTGACATTAACTGGACAGGCCAATAATGCTCCAAATTTGATGAGAAAATGATCAGACACAGCAGATGTGGTTGGTAAGACATTCAGATCAGAAACAGCTATTCCTTTAGATAAAACCAAATCAAGGGTGTTACCACTGCAATGAGTCCACTCTTGAGCAACTGAGTGAACCCAAAACTATCAACTAGTGCCAGAAAGGCTTTACGTAAGAGGATCAGCAGCGTTATTCAGATGAATATTGAAATCACCTAGAATTAGAATCTCCTCAGAGTGAGTAACAAGGCCTGAGACAAATTCTCCAAATTTTTCAAGAAATAACGAGTAACAGCCAGGAGGCCGGTAGAGTATTACAATTTGTGAGTCTATTCATGGCTGAGGGAGATGGACCAAGAATAAGAGACTCAAAAGACTGGAATTTAGATTCAAGTCTAGAAGTCAGATTGAAAATAGATGTATATATTAAGGCAACACCCCCACCTTGTTTATTTGCCCGAGCTACATGGGCATAAGTATAGTCAGGTGGGGAAGCTTCATTTAAGGGAAGGAAAACATTTGGTTTCAGCCATGTTTCACATAACCCAATCATATCAAAACTATGTTCAAGAATCAGATCCTTTATTAGTAAAGCTTTGGTAGACAGTGATCTGATATTCATGAAACCACATTTAAGCATATTGTGGAAGTGATCAGTAGTAGGCAGAGCTTTAGAGCTACCAATAGGTGAAAGATTAATTGGAATTAGACAGCTTGTTGAGAGTTTTGGCCACCAATGCGTTGGACGATATGTGGTCACATTCTTGATAACATTAGCTGTTTGGTTTTGTAGATTATTAGGTACTTTGTCGCACATCTCACCACTACCAGTGGTAGGAATAATTACTAGATTATCGTGATTCACACATTTAGGAGAGGAGAGCTTGGGAGCAATACAGCAGGGTAGGGAGACAGTCTCAATGTTATAGACAAAGCTATCAGGCTGATAATCTACACTATGAGAAATTCCCTGACTAATCATATTAACTAAACTACTTGACTCCACATCCGCACTAGATTTAAACCTAGCAGGCTCTCTAATCACCTGCAACCTGCTGAATGATAAGTCCCTAGTGTCAAACTAAACGTAAACAGCTATCTATATTGCTAGACAAAAGAGTGGCGCCGTCCCCAGTAGGGTGAATGCCGTCCGCTTTCAGCAGGTAAGGGCGGCCCCAAAAAGAAGGCCAGTTATCAACGAAGCCGAATCCCTGCTCATTACAGTAACGCGCCAGCCAGCGGTTCATTGAGGTGATTAGCAGGATTAATTCCTAGCAGTTTCTGAGCCATAGAATCTGCCCTCACGGCTTGCTTATTTTTACAGACGAAGCGAATGGCATACTTGTATCTTGCATTAGTGAGCTTCTTGTGTTCAAGCTCAGGCCCTTGTCTTGGTCTGCCTGCCATAGCCCATGATTTAAAGGCTTCACAGGCTTCTTCGTGATACCCAGCTACATACTTGTTCTAAACAAGCCTGATGTTATGTGTCTTACTTTTATATTTATAGTAGGGCTTACTACCTTCATACAGAGCACTATCAATATCATCATACATGCAGCAGAGATCTCTCCTATGCCTCATACCCTTACAATTAATGTCTCTGCACATAACTGCATCTCTGAGCAGATGTATATTAGCAAGGTTTCATCTGTATGGGCATGATAGGCTAAGATGTCCTCCTTTGTAAGAGTTGACCAGTCCAACCTTCCTGTATCATCACTATCTCTATTACTAGCTAGCACAGGTAGATGTTCAACATTTATAGCCATAGCAAGAGGTATGTGGTCAGTCGTTGCTGCCGCATACATAATACCCATAACTCCCCAACGAGGCATGTGCATCAGCAGTGCAAATACAGTGGTCCAGCCATGATGTAGTATGCCAGGCCTCACATATGTATGTATAACTATATGTAGGCAACAAGACCTTGCTTGACAATATAAGATTAGTATCTTGACAAAACTGAGCCACGTGATTAGCAAATAATGAATTGCTGTCTGATACATCCACATTCAAATCCCCAATGACATACACATACTTGAAATGCACCAGTCAACACCAAGCCTAACCACATTTATCAATGAGTTGAGTTTCTTATTCCATAGAATTGCCACACCTCCTGGTATCCTGCCTCTGACTATTCCCATGCCAAAGTCTGTTGTAGACTCATCAGCCCCATGAAAGTTCTCATTGAAGGAGTTTAGTTTTTCCAGCTCTTGCTTTGCTAAAAATGTCTCTTGCATACATAGTATGTCACAGTTCTCCAAAAGGTTTTCAACAGCTATGCGACGAGCTTTATCCCCTGCGCTCTGGCCCAGACGCAGGCCACGACAGTTGTATGACAAAACCCGAATGGTCATTTAGCAAGACTAGTGAGTGACCATATCACCAGCAGGCATACTCATCCCCCCCGCAACAAAAGCAGTGTTAAACCCGATAACGCCACCCCTCCATGGCTCATAATAGCACCGGACAAGCGCCCCTTCAGGCCAGAGCTCTGGGTTGTACATTTCGCCAACCTCATTGCATTCAGCAGATATTAAATGAGCCGAATCTACTGTGTAGAGTCAATCATTTGACAGATAACATCATGGCCAAGTTTTTCTTTAACATACCCTGATAGAGTGTCAGCACCTAAGTCTGGTGTGAAATTGATGGCAAAAACACTCACCAGCTTCGTCTTTACAACCTTGATATTACTGATCCAGAATCTTGTTCCTGCCCCTTGGTCGATGGTTTCGCAAAAGGACTCTGTCTCCAGGTCTGATGAGAGCCCCACGTGCCGTATGGTCATATATCCTCTTGTGCTTCTGAGAAGCTTCCTGTGATGTTTTGATGCTTGAGCACCCGTCTATCCCCCAAAATTCTCACCAACTTCTACCACTGTAGCATAGAGAGCATCCTGACCAGCTGCATCGCAGTGTGATACCGCAACTGCACGTCAGTAGACCAGAAATCTCTGCAGTGGGTCGTCAAGGCAGCCCAGCATATCACCGGTACCAAGCTCCCAGCCATAGAATACATTTATCACAGACGTTGCCTTTGATGGGGTCTCAGCATCAGCAGATATCCACCCACCCCAACCATGGACTGTTCGCCCCCCTGTGCTCTGAGAGGCACTACAGGAGCCTCAGAGCCCACACTACCAGGCTCAAAAATAGCATCTTTCCCCAAGCTGTTCGCCACCTGAACCTGGCTACCCACTGAATGTCTGTGGATATTTTTAAACATTTTGTACTCGTGATCCAAAGGAGTTGAATCAAGTGCAACTGGACTTGGTATATATCCGTGAAGACGTTTCGCCTCTCATCCAAGAGGCTTCCTCAGTTCGTGCCTTTCTGACTAGACCAAGCTAGTCTGACTGGCTGGTGATGAGACTCAGAATTATCTTCAGGGAGTCGTTGTCAGAGCTATTGATATGCGTGGCTCTTTGTGATCCAATGTATACCAATGCCCGTCGCTAACAGAGCCATAGACATGAGTGGCTCTTTTGTGTACCGATGTTTGGCCGCGCCCGTCGCCATCGGAGCTATTGATTTGCATTTGTTTAGCAGCGACGGTCGTTGGGGGTGTTGGTTTCGACTTCATTATTCAGTGGTCATGAGAGCCGTTTTGGAGCCGTTAGTGACCGACTGTTGTTCTTGGAGGCTAGGCTTCTTG
The DNA here is from genome assembly GCF_029633865.1 of Lampris incognitus. Classification (NCBI taxonomy): domain Eukaryota; kingdom Metazoa; phylum Chordata; class Actinopteri; order Lampriformes; family Lampridae; genus Lampris; species Lampris incognitus. The sequence goes on from NC_079227.1 coordinate 39,586,627, forward strand.
AGTCTCCTGGGTAGATATGAAAGGATTGTAAGCGGGAGATAGGCGGTGCCGCAGACCTCCTCCTCTGTTGAGGGATGGTTTTTCCAGTTTCGCATAGATGGCTTCTTTCACCCCTTTTTCAAACCATCTATCTTCTCTGTCCAAAATGTGTACATTGCTGTCCTGGAAGGAGTGTGTCTTCTCCTTTAGGTGTAGATAGACTGCTGAGTCTTGTCCTGAGGAGTTTGGCCTTCTGTGTTGGGCCGTCCGTTTGTGTAGTGGTTGATTGGTTTCTCCTATGTATAGGTCAGTGCAATCCTCATTGCATTGTACTGCATACACCAGATTGCTTTTCCGGGTGTGTGGTACATGGTCTTTGGGATGAACCAGTCTTTGTCGGAGTGTGTTGCTGGGTTTGAAGTATACCGGGATACGGTGTTTGTTGAAAATTCTCCCGAGTTTCTCGGAGACCCCAGAAACATACGGGATGATTGTGCTATTCCTTCTGTTCCTTTTCTCCTCGTCGCTCACCTGGTTGGTCTTTTTGGAACGTGTTGCAGTTTTCACAAAGGTCCAACTGGGGTAGCCACAGGTTTTTAAAGCTCCCCTCAGGTGTTTGTGTTCTTCTCGTTGGGCCTGACTGCTGCTGGGCACATTGTCAGCTCTGTGTTGCAGAGTTCTGATGACGCTCAGTTTGTGTTCCAGAGGGTGGTGTGAGTCGAAAAGTAGATATTGGTCTGTGTGTGTAGATTTCCTGTAAACCCCAATGTGGAGGCTCCTGTCTTCCCCAATGTGGACGTCACAGTTCAAGAAGGGCAAACTGTTGTTCTTTACGTCTTCCCTTGTGAACTTAATGTTCTTGTCCACTGAGTTGATGTGTTTGGTAAATGCTTGCACCTCTTGTGTTTGGATTTTGACCCATGTGTCGTCCACATATCTGAACCAGTGGCTCGGAGGTGTTCCTCTGAAGGAGTTCAGAGCCCTGTGTTCTACCTCTTCCATATATAAGTTGGCCACAATGGGTGATACTGGTGAGCCCAACGCACAGCCGAGTTTCCGTCTGTAAAACTTGCCCCTGAATTGGAAATATGTAGTGTTCAGGCAAAGGTCCAGTAGTTGGCAAATCAGGTCTGAGATAAGGTGGGTCCTATTGTGGAGAGTGTCGTCCCGTAGCAAACGTTGCCTCACAGTTTCCAAAGCCTCCATGGTTGGGATGCAGGTGAATAACGAGGTCACGTCGTAGGATACCATGGTTTCATCCGGTTCCAGTTTTACGCCTTGGACCTTGTCCAGGAAGTCAATGGAGTTTTGGGTATGGTGAGGTGTTTCGCCCACTAAAGGGGTCAAGATGTTGGCTATATGTTTGGCAATGTTGTACGTGGCCGAGTTTATGCTGCTGACGATGGGCCTGAGGGGGGTTCCGTCTTTATGGATCTTAGGGAGTCCATATATGCATGGAATGTTATCTTGTGGGTAGAAACGGTGGTATTGTATCCGATCAATGGTTCCTCCTTTCTGTAGTTTATGTAGGTACTCTATTATTCTCCTCTTGTAACCACTAGTAGGATTGCATCTCAGAGGTTCATAGGTGTCGGTGTCGCTGAGTAATGACGTGATCTTGGCATGGTAGTCTGTTGTGTTTAGGATAACCGTCCATCTCCCCTTATCTGCTGGAAGGATAGTGATGTTTTCATTCTTGCTCAGGGCTATCATGGCTTTCCTTTCCTCCATGGTTAGGTTGGAAGGAGGGAGTTTCGCATTGGACAGAGCTGCTGATACCTTTAACCTAAGCTGTTCCGCCTCGGTTTCCATTAGCTTGTTTTTCCTTATGGCTGATTCTGTGGATGTGATGAGGTCAACTATAGGTAGTTGTTTGGGTGTCATGGCGAAGTTCAGTCCTTTGGCTAAGACCTCCTTCTCTGATTGGGAAAGTACCTTGTCCGACAGATTCTTGATCAATCTGTTCTGCGTTCCGTTTTGTGTGGGATGTTGTGTCTTTTGTCTCCAGGTAAGTATATCTGCTTGGCTAGTGTTGTTGGTTCGTCGCTGTAAGTTTTGAAACTTCCTTGTCTGCCTTTCTTTGGTTTTATGGTGTTGAGATAGTTGGGCTTTCTTGGTGAAGTCAGTGATCCTCTCCAAGACTTCACCAGGCAAGTGGGATGTTATTTGCTGGAGTAGTTGGTCAGATTTCTCCTTCAGCCCTTCAATAGTGAAATGGATCTGTCACACTCTTTCATTCAGGGGTTGATTCTGTGCCTTCTCTATGATTATGTCTGCTCTATGTCCTTTCATTGTGGTACACAGGCGCAAGCTAGTGGGTATGAGCCTGCGTTGTCTGCATCTCAGATTGAATCCCAAGTGGTTTCTGTAGTCTGCAATCTTCCGAGCCATATGAGAATGAATGAGAACATTCACAGACATTTTGTACTCGTGCTCTTTTTTAACTTAGCTTTTGGTCTTCATCTGTGTATATCTTATACGGTGTTTGTCTATCTCTGTCTTGCACTGTTTGGCAAAACTGCAGCCCTCATTTCATTTTTAACATGTGCCTGCAAATTGTTTTTAATGACAATACATTGAATTCAATGCTGTCCACACCACATCGGCTGCTGCCTGTAGTTGTTGATGATGGCTGAGGACCCAGTCATCCATGTTGTCAACATCGCTAACTTCCAGGTCCTTGCTTCCTAGGATGTCTTGGAAGTCGAGCGTCCCCTCTGAAAAGTAAGTAAAATGGGGCGTATCCAGTGGAGGAATGCACATGGCTATTATATGCCATGAGCAACTCTGGCAGATGGTCCTTTTCTTTTCCGCTGGGAGAGACCTTAACATTTCATGCATTGTGTGATTAAAGCGCTCACACTGAGCGTGGCCCTGTGGGTGGTAGAGACTTGCTCTACTCTTGGCAATCCCATAAAAACAGCAGAGCTCTTTAATCACACTGGCCTACAGGTGTATACAATCAAGCAGCTGGCCATGCAGGCTGCATTTACAAACATTTGTGGAAGAATGGGTCGTTCTGAAGAGTCCAGTAAATTCAAGCGTGGTACTCTCATAGCCTGCCACCTTTGCAATAAGTCAGTTCATGAAATGTCTTCCCTGCTAGACATTCCACGGTCAACTGTAAGTGATATTAATGAAAAGTGGAAGCATTTAGGAACAACAGCAATTCAACCACGAAGTGGCAGACCACGTAAAGTCACATAGCAGGGTCAACAAGTGCTGAGGCACATAGTGCGTAAAAGTCGCCAACGCTCTGTTGACTCAATAACTGCAGAGTTCCAAACTTCCTCTGGCATTAACATCAGCAGAAAAACTGTGTGCCGGAAGCTTCACGGAATGGGTATCGTAACGTGCCTATAAACTCCCCAGTAGACCAGTTAAGTTGTGCACACTTCAGCTGCCTCAATCACCCCTCCGTGCTACATTACCACTGAGGTCGCCACTTGTGTACGTCATACGTACTCGCCTGTAATTTAAAGTGACCCCCTCTTCTAGATGTAACACAAGATAATGTACAGCAACACAAACAACCGCTATGTTGCATAACTTGAGTGGCACAGATCCCTGAACACAACAGCATGATTGGGGTACAGCACATAACAAGAACCTGACAAACTCACCGACTAGAAAAAGAGGAGATGGCATGTGTAACAAATTATGTACAGAGTAACTAACAAGGAAACTCAGTAATCATCACTGGAAGAACAATATTTCTCAGAGTGCACACATTAGTTTTATCAGTCACTGGGCTAAGTGGTGATGTAATCTCGCTAACACTGGTTGGGGTGGCTGACTATTCCTGAGCAAGTCATCACAGGTGGTCTAGCACCTGAATCACTTGAGGTGATTTCTGGTGTGGCAATGGACGGTGTGAGTGGTGCGGTGTCAGCACAGACAGCTTCTCTATCAGGTGCTGCTGAAGCGGGAATTTGTGGCAAGTCATCCTCAGAGATGGCCGGTGGGGGTTCATCACCTCGGAGAAGGTGTCGCCGATTCCTGATGTAGTTGGTTCCTTGAGATGTTATTATGTAGCTGTTAGGCTGAGGGGCTGGGCCCTCTACTCTCGCCAACCTGTCAAAACCACGTGCAGTCTGCACCCTGACGGTTTGACCTGAACTTAATGCAGGGAGGCACCGGGCATTGCGGTCATGATATGCTTTCCCGCTCGTCCTCTTTTTTTTGATAGTGGCTTTCACATTAGTGTGGATGGCCGTCTGCAGCATGGCTTTGGTCACTAGTATGAATGTTCTGGTCTACCTGGACAGAAGGCACTGAGTGGGAGAGGGGAGTCCATCATGGGGAATGCTGTGAGCATTGAGGAGAGCAGCTTGGATGTCCGTGCCATCACAGTAGCACTTTTCCAGGAGGTGCTTAGCGGATCGTACAGCACGCTAAGCAAGGCCATTTGATTGCGGGAAATGAGGACTACTCCGCATGTGTCTGAAGTCCCACGTCAGTGCAAAGTCTGAGAAGTCCTTACCAGTGAATTGGGTCCCATTGTCAGTCATGAGGGTATGAGGACCACCATCTGTTGCGAAGTGTCGCTTCAGCTTTGCGATGACTGTGGTGCTTTTCATATCAGGGAGGTAGTCCAGCTCCAACCACCACGAGTAAGATTCCACAACCACTAAATGCATTTTGGCATGGCATTCCAATATATCTGCTGCAGTGAATGACCATGGAAGGTCTGGGATTTCATGAAGGTGCACTGGTTCCTTTGTGTGGTGAGGTGTGAGAGCATCGCAGGCCGCACAGCGAGAAACCTCCCTCTCAATGTCTGTGTACATTGAGGGCCAGTACATGGTCTCCCGAGCTCTGTGTTTGGTGGCATCGATACCGGGATGGCCTTGATGCAGCTGTCCAACATAGAACTTTTGCAGTGCAGGGGGTATTATTAGTCTTTGTCCATGGAGCAGAAGTCTATCTTCGACAGTCATTTCTTCCTTCATTGAAAAGAAGAGACGCAGAGCGTGGGGTAATTCTCTTGAGGTGTTAAGCCAGCCGTGCAGGATAATGTCAGAGAGCTGTTGACACATTACATCCCTCTCCACAGCATTTCTCAGTTAATCTGTGCGAGGTGAGGAGAGCTCTTGGACCGTCATGACATCCAACAGGTCATCAGTAAGTGCAGGCTCAGTCATCGGTAGGTGTGCACGTGATAAAGCATCAGCAACAAAAAGTTTCTTACCGCATTTATAAATCACATCCAGGTTGTAGCGATGTAATTTCAACATCATGCCCTGCAGACGAGGTGACACGGTGTGACGCGGTTTCCTCAGAATTGTTATTAAAGGCTGGTGGTCGGTTTCAACTGTGACAGGATGTCCATAGATGAAATCATGGAACTTCTTGGTTGCAAAGATGAGAGCCAACATTTCTTTTTCAATCTGTGCATACCTTGACTCAGTGGGTGTGAGGGCATGTGATGCTAATGCCACAGGCCTCCCTTGCTGGAGACACACCGCACCTAGACCATGTTGTGATGCATCAGCTGATATAACCACTGGCTTCGATATGTCAAAGAACTGTAGAACTGGTGGGTTTGTCGCTGCTTGTTTTAGCTTGTTGAATGCCGCATCATGGGCTTCATGCCAAGTCCACTCCACATCTTGGTGTATCAGTTGTCTCGGGGGACCAGTAACCTCACTGTATTGAGGGATAAACTTTGACAGATAGTTTGTCATACCTAAGAACTGCTGCAGGGCTTTTTTTGTCCTGCAGTTTTGCCATGTCGCAAAACTGCTTTAGTTTTTTCAGGGTCTGGCTTGACACCATCAACGGTTAGCAGGTGGCCAACGTAGTGGACACAGCGGACTGAATTTGCATTTGTCGGGATTGAGCTTCAAGTTGATGGCCCGAATTCTGTTCAATACCCGTCTCAGATGATCATCATGTTCTTGCATTGTACGTCCCCAGACTAAAATATCGTCTTCCACAATATCACAAGTTTGTTCAGAGAACAGTTGCTCTATCACATGTTGGAACACCTCGCTGCCTGTGCAGATGCCATATGGCATTCTCAAGAACCTATAGCGGCCATAGGGTGACATGAAAGTTGTAAGCTTTGAGGAAGCTTCATCAAGAGGGATCTGCCAAAAACCGCATTTGGCATCCAGAATACTGAAAACTTTAGCACCAGGCATGTCTGCAATGATTTGTTTGATAGATTTCAGGGGGTGACGTGGTCTGAGAAGGGCCTTGTTCAGGTGCACTGGGTCGATGCAAATTCTCACAGTTCCATCTTTTTTCTTGGCTGCAACCATGGCGGACACCCATTCTGTAGCTTCATTTTCTGGTACTATGACACCAAGTGCAGTCATTCGATCAAGCTCTGCCTTAACCTTTTCTTTCATGGCTATTGGAACCTTGTGAGGTGCACACATTGGAGAACCAATAGTGTCGTCTAGCCTCATGTGAAATATGACTGGCAATTTACCTATAGTGTTGCTATCAAACAGGTCTTTGTATTCCCATACCTCTGGTGCTTCTTGTTGTAGGGTGTGGATGTCAGGTCCAAGGTGTATGAGTCCCATGGCAACACTGTCTTGTAGTCCTAGCAATGGTCTCACATCCCTATTGTCCACATGAAATTTGAACTGCCCTTGCAAACAGTGTAGTATTGCTGTGCCCTCTGTGTTAATTGTCTCCCCCCATAGGCCACAAGATTGACTCTTTCATCTGCATTCACAGGGATTGTGCAGTCAACTGCATGCAACATGCGTTTGGACATCACATTGCATTTGGCACCAGCGTCCACTTTTACCTTCAGTTGCCCCTTTCCACTTTTCAGTTTCAGCGTTGTGAAGATTTCTCCTTTCTGAGTGGGTGAATCAACTAGATCAACTAGTATCATCCAAAGCACTGTCTGGTTGTGTGGTGAATTCGTTCACTCTATCTGGCTGTCTCTTTCTGTATTGACTGGGAGCTTTAGCGCCAACCATGGGCCATGCTGGTGTGGATCTGCAGCAGTTATCAAAATGATTGAGTTTGCCACAATTCTTGCATTGTTTATTGAATACATAACATTTACTACGGTCAGGAGCGTGTTGTCCATTGCAGTTGCCACAGCGAGTTTTCTGAATAGTGCACACATCCGCTTCTTTCTTTAACTCATTGGAGCTCTTTTCTGACTGTTCATGGAGCATACAGGTACTTATCGCTAATTCCAGGGGGAGATTCTTTTCATGGAGCAGCTGCTTGCGGACAAATTCACTTTCTGTGCCACACACAATGCGATCCCTTATCAAGTCGCCGCGGAGCGCGCCAAAATCACATTTCTGAGCCAGTATTTCCAAGGTGGAGATGTAAGCTTGAACTGACTCACCGGGCTTTTGACTAGCGGTGCTGAACGCATGCCTGCCCATAATGATGTTTTTTGCAGGCAAGCACAATTCAGCAAACTTTTCCAGTGGAACCTCTGGATCTTCGTGACTTTCTCCGTCTTCGTAAATGAATGATTCCGCTTTTTCAACAGCCTCGGGACCGGCGAGGTTCGGGACCGGCGAGGTTCAGGACCGGCGAGGTTCGGGACCGGCGAGGTTTAGGGGCGTGTAGGCTTGCACTTTATTGGATTCACCCGACAGCCCCGCGTTGCAATACATTCTCCATTCCTTGTCAAATTTCCGCCAGTTATCGGCATGATTGTCATCGAAAATCAAGGGGTCGACGCGACGAAGCCCTTGAGCCATTATCCGACTTCTGACACCATGTAACGTGCCTATAAACTCCCCAGTAGACCGGTTAAGTTGTACACCCTTCACTGCCTCAATCACCCCTCCGTGCTACGTTACAACTGAGGTCCCCACTTGTTGAGGTCGCCACCTGTATACGTCATAAGTACTCGCCCGTAATTTAAAGTGACCACACCATCACTCTACAGTTTCCATGGCTGAGCAGCTGCATGCAAGCCCTACATCACCAAGCACGATGCCAAGCGTCGGATGGAGTGGTGTAAAGCACGCTGCCACTGGACTCTTGAGCAGTGGAAACGTGTTCTGTGGAGTGACGAATCACCCTTCTCTGTCTGGCAGTCTGATGGACGAGTCTGGGTTTGGCGGATGCCAGGAGAACGTTACCTGCCTGAGTGCATTGTGCCAACTGTACAGTTTGGTGGAGGAGGGGTAATGGTATGGGGTTGTTTTTCAGGGGTTGGGCTGGGCCCCTTAGTTCCAGTGAAGGCAAATCTTAATGCTTCAGCATACCAAGACATGTTGGACAATTCTAAGCTTCCTACTTCGTGGGAACCGTTTGGGGAGGGCCCTTTCTGTCCCAGCATGACTGGGCCCCAGTGCACAGAGCAAGGTCCATTAAGACACGGTTGGGTGAGTTTGGTGTGGAAGAACTTGACTGGCCCACACTGACACACACATGCTTGTCCTCTCCACATACACACAGACACACACATGCTTGTCCTCTCCACATACACACTGACACACACATGCTTGTCCTCTCCACGTACACACTGACACACACATGCTTGTTCTCTCCACATACACACTGACACACACATGCTTGTCCTCTCCACATACACACTGACACACACATGCTTGTCCTCTCCAAATACACACTGACACACACATGCTTGTCCTCTCCACATACACACTGACACACACATGCTTGTCCTCTCCACGTACACACTGACACACACATGCTTGTCCTCTCCACATACACACTGACACACACATGCTTGTCCTCTCCACATACACACTGACACACACATGCTTGTCCTCTCCACATACACACTGACACACACATGCTTGTCCTCTCCACATACACACGGACACACACATGCTTGTCCTCTCCACATACACACAGACTCTTATAGCAACACCAAACCTGCTGTATGTTTGCACACATGCAGCGTGTGGTGTGGGAGCCTCGCCCAGGACCGACCATGCAGCCTCCTCGTCCACGTCAGTTTGCGTCATCATGAGCAGTTTTTATTCTGACCCCCCCCCCCCCCGCTGGATCGGCTGGGAGAGCCTGTGATGTCGTGGTGTGGAGTGTGGGGAGTTGTGTCGAGGGTGTCTGGCTGGGAGAGCTGGCGCCGGGTCACCTGGGAGAGCCTGGTCTGCTATGCCCGGTGGGCCCAGGGACCGCGGCCCTGCCCGGTGGGCCCAGGGACCGCGGCCCTGCCCGGTGGGCCCAGGGACCGCGGCCCTGCCCGGTGGGCCCAGGGACCGCGGCCCTGCCTGGAGCTGCACCCGAAGAGGAAACACCGAGGGCGGTCTGACAGGACGCGGAAGCGGGGCAGGCTAAGCTAACTGCTAGCCCATGCAGACCGGCAGTTCCCACAGTCGTCCTGGCTGCGTTCGCTCTCTGGACAGCGGGATTGTTGGACTGTGTTGCTCTGAATGGATTGTCTTGTTAACTGTTTGTGTGTGTGCGTTTCTTTGTTCTCTCCGTTTTTGTATGTTTTGGGTGGTGTCGTATGTGTTTTTATCTTTTGTGTTGCACTGCTGTGGGCTGGGTGAAACCAAATGTCGTTTTGTGTATGCAAGCACATGATAGAAATGACAATAAGTTGTTGCTGATTCCTGATAGAGTAACACTGGGACTCTGAACAGGCTCATCTGTAATGACATGTTGTGTCCACTGGAGGGAGCGATGGTACAATACAAAGCACAGAGGAGTTAAACGTGTCTGATGAGTGGCCGACTCTGCCTACTATAGACGACACCATGTAGGTGCATAAAAATCCCCCGTCACAGTGACAGAGATCATCTGGATGATTTAGAGGTTCTGGATGATTCAAAAGGAAGACCAGGGGTTGTTGTTGTTGTTGTTGTTGTTGTTGTTATTTAAGATAATGACGCTACTACAGATAATGATAACAACAATGATGATAATAATGACAAGCTGCTTTGTTTTATAGTTTGCGGTCTGATAACATCCCACGGCGGTTTCTCGGTTTGTGATGAACTGTGCTGACCAACAAGCTCTTCACAGAAACAACTTGGACCACTGTGATGTCATAACAGTGACATGTCACATGAATCACCACACAACCGGTTTTAGTCATTCTTCAAGATTTCAGGCCAACATACGACTTTTGGACGATGGCTGGTTACCTGCTGGTGGACAAAACAAGGTTTGTGTCCACCAGCGGACTGGCTGCTGGAAGTTTGTGGTCTCGGCAGAGCTGAAGACTGAGGCTGGATTCCAGACTTGTTCCGTGTCACACAGGTTCTGACTCATTATGTAATATGTGAAAGAGGGAGAAGCGTCCTCACTTATGCAACGCTGTGATGGAAACAGCCATGGCTGCGGGGGGCGTGCACAGGGGCTCCTGTGTGCAAGAGAGCATTTCTATCTGTTCCCATAGAGAAACACATATCTTCATATCAAACTCATTTTAAAACGTTACCTATGACGTGGAAGGCCTCGCACCACCTCGCCCTGCACATGTGTGTGTGTGTGTATATATATATATATATGCTTGCTTGCTGGTTGACCATCGTGCCCGATGATGACCATCTTCTTCTATCTGTGGGTCCTTTGAGGACTCAGATAGCAGAAGATACCTTCGCAGCAGAGATGGGTTTTAAAGTGGCATGGGGGGTACGCTTCTCCCAACGCCACATGACCTGATTGTAGAGGAGATGGTTCCGATGGCAAGGGGGGTCCCTAGACGACCGGCCCCTCCACACAACTGCAGGGGGCTGCCGGAAATCCAGTTTTTGGGAAACCGCCTCGAAGCGTGCCGCCACAGCTTACTTTTCTGTTGGGGTAAGCTCCCTTAGCCTTATGTCTTCCAGACTCACCCACAAGGCAGCGGGGCAGTGGTTGATAGGTGCCAGGGCGTGTCCACCAGGGTGGGCCTGCACACCGTATCTCTGGGGCCCACTGCTGCTCCGAGATCCCCTGCCCAGTTAGCCTGGGGCCGCAAGACCCCAGTTACCACGTGTGGCCACGGGGAGGCCTGGCAGGAGTCTTGGTGAAGGAGAGGCTATGTACTGGCAAGGGAAGGCTTACACGCTAGGATGCTGCCCTATTCGCCACAGAGGCTAGCCAGCGGCAGCAAGCTAAGGGCAGGAAGGACACAAGCGGGTTGGAAGAACACATGCACCTTCCCTCCAACTACACACTGCTGCACTACATACATCACAACACCCTGTGTGTATGTACACACACACACACACACACACACACACACACACATATATCTATATCTTATCTATCTATCTATGTCAGTCAAGCGGAAGGCGGAGTAGGTCAGGCTAACAAGTTAGTATGCTAGCAACAGATGTGATGGACGACAAGGACGACACCGCGTTGCTTCGCTCTGTGGATGGGAAATTAACGTTTAAAAAGCGATGGGATGGAAGCCCAGATAAGAGCGCTGGTGTGTGCAGACTCTGCAACAAAGAGTTGGCATTCCACCGCAGTTATTCAGGCCTCCGGTACCAGCTACATGCTAAACATGCTGCAGCTAGTACCAACACCGGAGCTAACGCTAACGCTAACGCTAGTGCTCCTAGGACAACCAAGCAGAGTCGCCCACCGACTCTCCACCAGATGACGGGGTTCAAAGCCAAGATGAGTAAGTCCACGTCTGATAAATTAACAAACTCACTGGCCAAACGGATCGCTGTGGACTGTAGACCACTTTCAGTGGTAGAAGATCAGGGCTTACAGAAAGTACTGTGTTTACACAACAAACTTGTTTTGAACAAAACTAACAGGATTTTGTTGTTTAAACTTCTGTATGTGTCTATTCATTGATTTAGTCATCTAGCAAGACCTGTTTGAATTGAGAAATGTTGCTTCTGGTGTCAAATATCGATATGCAATTAAAATGCGATTAATTACGGTTAATTAATTACAAAGCCCATAATTAATTCGATTAATTTTTTTTAACCAAGTCCCACCACTAATATATATATATATATATATATATATATATATATATATATATATATATATATAATACATAGCATTACAAGCTTGTACTGCTATGTAATAAACGTTTTTTCCTGCATCTGTATTGATATTCCGCTCCTCATTAGTTCAGCACTTACCATTGACGGTTTCTGGGGAAAAACCACTATATATGCCGGATACACTCGTCACAGACGAGGGACCGCAGTTTGCTGCTGCAGAGTTCACAGATTTTGCTAAAGATTACAACTTTCAACATGTTACCAGTAGCCCCTGTTACCCTCAAAGCAATGGGGAAGCTGAACGTGCGGTAAAGACTGTGAAATCCTTGTTGCAGAAGAGTGAGGACCCTCACAAAGCGCTTATGGTGTACAGAGCAACTCGTCTTGCCCATGGAGGATCACCGGCACAGCTCCTGATGGGGCGCAACATCCAAACACCCCTTCTGGTGTGTCCACGCACTGTCAAACCAGCATGGCCAGACTTGAGAGCTTTTGAGTTGAAAGACCAGGAGCTTAAAAGACAACAGGCTGAAGGACACAACAGACGACATAGAGCACGGGAGACACCACCACTCCAGCCAGGTCAGAGAGTTTGGATACTGAATGTTCCACACACAGGAGTCGTCTCTGGATCAGCAGGGACACCACGTTCATACGTGATCCAAACCTCAACAGGCAGTCTCCGAAGAAACCGTTCTCATTTGAGAGTAGTGCCTTCACCGTCTGGAAGCCAGCGGGACTCTGGACTACACACCAGAGTTGGCAGGGCAGTCAAGCCTGTTAAAAGACTGAATTTGTAGTTTAGTGTTGTGAGTATACACGGAGCAGAATAACCTCCATACCACAACAGAGAGGATCAGGTAGTCTACCCTACCTCTCAGTTAGGTTATGTACTTGTCTTGATATGTTCATAGGTTAAAAAAAAGAAAAGGAAAATGAGATGTGAAATGTGTGTCTAGATATGAGATGTGAAATGTGTGTTTAGATATGAGATGTGAAATGTGTGTCTAGATATGAGATGTGAAATGTGTGTCTAGATATGAGATGTGAAATGTGTGTCTAGATATGAGATGTGAAATGTGTGTCTAGATATGAGATGGGAAATGTGTGTCTAGATATGAGATGTGAGATGTGAAGTTCATTTAACCAGTCTACATATGCTCACGTTTACAGAGAGGTTTAAGGTGCCAGCTGTTCCCCTGCCTTGTTGGTAAAATCAGCATTAGGCTTTATTAACATGTGATTTAATTGTTCTGTAAAGATCCTGAAAGTATCAGTGTAAAAGGGGGAGATGTAGTGAGCAGGTTTTGATATGTAATGAGCGCGCATGTGCGAGTGTTGGGACTTGAAGACATGCCTAGTAAAAGGTCAACGTTATGCCTTGGTCTCCGGTCCATTCATGACTAATATCAGTACTATAAAGTACAAGACAACGTGCACCCCCAAACAAACTCTGGGGACCGTCCTTGATGAGTCCCGCTGGCAGCCAGAAGACACCAGGGTCTTTCTTGTGGCATTCCATCCAGCCCAGCAGCACCGTCAGGGACTCCTGCTCAGCAAAGTTTTTCCTCTAATTTGTGAATAGTTGTACATTTTAAGACTGTCGCTTAATTATTAATTATAATAAAAGAAAAAATTCAGTCCTTTGTTGTCCGTGAAATGTTTGTTAACCCTTTTATAAATGGTTGTACTTTAGTTGTAAATGGTAAAAAGAATAGATAACACATATAACAAAGTAACAATATTTTAATTTATAAAACATCTAACGTTTTGCACAATAAACTTATTCATAACAATTAATACCCACACAAAGAACAACAACCAATCAACGCCTGTCTCTCATTCTGGCCCCAGTAAACAGTTGCTGGTTGTCTTCACGGAGTGGGATGAACTGCTCAGTTTGTTCCTTGCTGCCTTAAACAAGCCGCCATGTAAAGCCTGTTGTGTGTTATGTCACCAGACACAAGGCTTCTTATGGACTACATTCATCATAATTAAAACCTTTAACTACACTTAACGGTTTTACAGTCTGGAAATAAGGCAGGACTCACAACTTAACCTAACATTAGTTCATCTTGGTGCATTGATGTAGATAATATGAAGTATCAATAGTCTATAAAATGTCCCGATCATCTTAGATATGAGTCCAGCTTGTAAAGTGGAACATGGGAAAGTGAAGCGTTATAAGGCTTCAGTTCAAAGCTGAAACTGAGGCCTCACATCGAGCCGTCGGCTAGCATGCTAGGTGGCTACATGGAAGCAATACTAACCTCACGTATCTTAACAGACATTTTGAGCTTTTAAGCGCCCCTGAAGTTTAACATATCTGCCGTTAGATGTTCAAATGAGTAGAAACCCAGTACTTACATTTATAAGGGAAATCTTGCTCGGTGCTTTGAACAGACATTCGTCCGCCGCCCATTATTTATTTATCTTTATTTGTTGTTGGTGAGGAGAAGGGGCGGAGCAGCGGCGCGCAAAGCATCTTGGGATATGGAAGTCCGCGAAGGATAGTAGCGGTGCATACATAAGACATATAAAGAGTAGACGCCGCATTGGCTGTTGGGGCGCGAGAAATACGGCCGCCATCTTGGACCGGTCATCCTACGAGTTGCCTAGCAGCAGAATACACGACACGACTGAGAAAGATGGCAGAACACTGTTCAGCATATTCCTGCTCCAATCGACGGACCGTGGAAAACAGGGCTCGGGGGATTACTTTTCACAAGTAAGATTGAACAAACGGTGGCACCACATTGCAAAATTCACCTCTCTTGACCTGCAGAGAGGGAGCACGAGAAAGAAACTCTGCAGAACAGGTCTCTTTCAAGGGTTTTAGGGGTTTCATGTCAAACTTTAATTAGCAACTTTTATTCTTTCCCCTACATTGTTATGCTACATTGTTTATATATTTATATCTCTTTAAAATATATATGTATATCTGTATTTATGTTTTATTATTACATCATACTATTGGATATAATTACGATATTATTACAGTATTATACCAATTTATTATACACACACACACACACACACACACACACACACACACACACACACACACACACACACACACACACACACACACACACACACTGTATACTTCCTACCGTCACATGTAAATATTTTGTGTTGTTGTCAGTGTTTACGTTTGTCCATTGTGTGTAATGCACTGGTCACCTATGTAAGCAACGTTGTACATGTGTAAATATGGTTTGGGGCGGGGATTTATATATATTTTCATTTTCTCTGATATATAACATATATTGTTGTTATATATACTGTAGATATATAATGTGTTCATATATTGTTTATATATTTATATAGCCTAATCATATATTGTTTCTTCAACTTATTAAAATAGCTGACTTTACTGCCACTATCTGCTTCTGCCTCTCTATCATATTTTACCTTGTGTGTGTGTATATATATATATATATATATATATATATATAGTGAGCGTTTTGCTAAATACCGTATTGTTTCGAATATAAGACGACCCTGATTATAAGACGACCCCCCCCTTTTTTTTCAAGAATCATTTTTGGAAAAATACTTTTTGAAGAGCAAATATTGGTTTTATAAAGAAAAACATTATATTTGAAAATAATGATAATAAAACACTTTGAAAAAAGAAGGTAGTCTGTTTAACAGCTTTTAAATAAAATTATGTTTTCAATATATTTCAGATGAAATTGTCACATTTAAATAAAAAAAGTAAATACATTTGTAAATGAATGACTTATGGTATTTAAATAGCATACAAATGAAAATAAACTGTAGTCTATTGAGACTATCCATCTCATAGTGAAAAATTAACCATTTCAACATTTCAATACCTGCATTACCCATCGAAGTGGTCTAATTTTAGAACGGTCTTGAAACAAACCTGACTGAGTGAGAATGTATATTGACATTCAAAAGTCTAGACCTCGAATGTAAGACGACCCCCCTTTTTCATACGTATTTCCAGGGTAAAAAACCCGTCTTATATTCAGAACAATACGGTAGCTACCTATCATACATCACATGTATCATATATCAGAATATTCTATTACTGTTAAGCCAACTATGAACATTAAAATACGTCAAACCATGTGTCCTGTATCATAGCTACATGTATGACGTTTTCAGCAACAAAAAAGCCGTGGAAATCAGTTTGGTATTCAGCGAGTTATGATTGATTAACTGCGCTGACAGTTCATTGCACCTGCCAAACACATTACACTGAGTGGAGCGGGTGACCGGTCCAAGATGGCGGCCCCACGGCTCGTCAGCGTCAATAGGCAGCAGCGGTCGATGCGGCGTCTACTCTTTATATGTCTATGACATCAGAATCTGTAGAGCATTAGTGAGAATACGAGCAGGAGGCAATGAGATCCAGCAGGGGCAGCACTGACAACCTGGGAGAAAACCTTCAGGTGAAAGCGACACACACTGAACTGCCACCAAAACAACCAACGAGGAAGAAGCGTCACTTCCTGCTTCAGCTGGTTGGAACCAGAACACGCCCTGTTAAAAAAGACCAACGATAAGAAAAGTGGTGAAGAGTGAAGAGACTGAAATACAACCAAACAAGTCTGGCCCACCTCAAGTACTGCTGACACCCAACTTAACTATTGTTTCTTCAACTATCTATAAGTACTAATGTGTACAGTGTACTGTACATGTGTACTGATGTGTATAGTGTACTGTCTATATGTATAGTGTACTGTCTATAAGTACTGATATGTATAGTGTACTGTCTATGTATATGTATAGTGCATGGTCTATATGTACTGATGTGTATAGTGTACTGTCTATGTAGTATATGTATAGTGTATGGTCTATATGTACTGATATAGTGTAGTGATATAGAGTGTACTGTTTATATCTGTTTGTATTATAATGTAGTGATGTAGTATACTGCATATATATATAGTGGTATTATAGTGTACTGTGTATATGTAGTGATATTATAGTGTAGTGTGCATATGTAGTGGTATTATAGTGTAGTGTGTATATGTGGACTGATGTGAACCAGTGTAAACCTGGTCTGGACTGATCTAGTGTTACTGACCTCTGGCCTTCCTCTTGTAGTAGATCAGACCTGCCAAAGACAAAATCAAACCCAGAAGCAGACCTGACGCTCCGATGGCGATCTTGTTTCTGTCTGATTGTGGCATGGAGGGATCTGGAGAGACAGACACATGTCTCTATCTATAGACACATCTGCATGTTGACCTGTCTCTCTATGTCTTCATCACCTATCCATGGACAGAGACACACATAGATACTCACTCCAGTCCACTTTCTTAGGAGAGGGGAAACTGGCGTGTTCCACCATGCAGGTGATCTTCTCTCCAGACCTGAGATGAAATAAGTGAAGAAGAAGAAAACACACAGGAAAAAAACAACATATCAACAATAAATAAGACGTGATGTGATTGGATGAGGTAAGTTTGTACTTTCCTGTCTGTCTGCACAGAAACTAGTCGAGTCTGATACTAAACATCAGCCCAGTTTAAAACACGGTATTAATACACAATAAATACTCAGTCGTCCATCTGGGATCTCACCTGTAAAGAGCCACGCATCCCACCTTAAATATACAGCTGGTGTCTACAGAGCAGACACTGAGGAGACACGTTCCACCTTAAACATACAGCTGGTGTCTACAGAGCAGATACGGAGGAGACACGTTCCACCTTAAACATACAGCTGGTGTCTACAGAGCAGACACTGAGGAGACACGTTCCACCTTAAACCATCGCTTTGTTCTTTGTTGTCCAGTCATTATGTGTGTGTGTGTGTGTGTGTGTGTGTGTGTGTGTGTAAATGTGAGTGTGTAGTGTTAAAGTATTGTGTATGTATTTGGACCGGTCCATTTGGTACTGAGTCTAAGTGTTCTGACCTGGGCGTGTACTCCAGGTAGGAGTGGATCTGGTAGTACCAATCACCATTTGCCAGCTCATCGGTGGAAGTGACGTCAGAGGTCACCGGCTGTCCGTCTCTCAGCCAGGTGACACTGATGTATTTGGGGTAGAAGTTGTAGACACTGCACATCAGCATGGCCGGATGTCGGCCACCAGGGGGCGTCACTGAAGTCAGTCTCACACTGGGCTCAGCTGGTAAAGAATTATTTTGTTATCATCATCATCATCATCATCATCATCAGGACTTGAAATTAACTTTTTTAATCAATGTCAAATGTGTAGAATTGCTAATCCTGAGAGTATATAATGTTTGGGGCCACATGGTGGCGCAGTGGTCAGCACAGTCGCCTCACAGCAGAGAGGTCGTGGATTGGAATCCCGGGGTAGTCCAGACTTGGCGGTTGTACTGATGTGTCGTAGGTTAGTTTACATTATTACGACAGCGGCCCCCAGAGGAGTTACCATAAACTGATTTACGGCAGTGCCTAGCAGAGCTGGAATAAAGCATGTTTAACGGCTCTTCTGCGGTGAGTCGCCTCAGTCCAGCCCTCCGCATTGAGGACTAGACTCTGTTATAGCCGGACCTCAAACAGGGCTCATGAAAACCCGGCACGTTACTGTAACATGAGACTCATCCTAGATCTGCTGGATGATGCAGATACAGTAAATTCTGAAGCACTTATTTTGTTCCTAGACTTCTATGAGGCCTTTGACGCGATTGAACTCATGGTTCTGTTACAGTCCGTCGAGGCGTTGGGCTTTGGGAATAACTTTGTTGGCATCGTCAATATGTTTTACAAAGATATGAATAGTTCTGTTATGATGAACTTTAACAGCTGTAAAAGAGTCCAGATGAACAGAGGGCTCCGCCAAGGCTGCCCTGTTCCTCCTCCCTTATTTATTTGAGGGGCTGAATTCTTATCAGTTAATATCGTGAATGATGGACGTTTGGAAGGAATGTCGGGTTTTGGTGGAGAGTTAAAAATCTCACAACTGGCAGACGACACCACTTTGTTTTGAAGGACAAGAAGCACGTGAGGAACTCTGTTACCTCAGGTAACCAATGTTCCAGGGCCTCGGACCTGCGACTAAATGTGTGCACATGTGGAATGTTGTCTGTGCGTGATTGTAGCGATTGTGTAGTTGGAAACATCTGGTAAAAGAGTCCGTTAGGTATTTGGGAATATATACAACTACACATCTTACAGCTAGACAACATCTCCATTTCTCCAACAGATTAAAAAGACCAAGTCTGTCTTCAGGATTGGTCTTGGAAGGGGTTTGTCTATTTTAGGAGGAGTTCTCCTCTCCAAAGCAGAGGGCCTGTCTCGCTTTGTGGGTCCATCTGTGTCTCTATTGGTTTATGGTTCTACCGCCACAGAAGCAAATAGAACTTTCTTAAATGTCATTTGGAAGAATAAACCACACCAGCTTAAAACATGTGTCCTGTCCAGCAGTGACGCCGAAGGAGGTCTGGAAGTTCTAGATTCCGTTGATTCTGGTAACACAACACACAAACACGCTCACACTTGTTGTGTGATGGTGAAATGTCCCATAAGTGTTGGACTGGTGTGGAGTCTCGTGACTCTGTCCCTCCTTTAACATGAGACACGTGACCTGGTGCTGTCTTCATCCAGAAGATGTGCTCTTCAACATCTGATTAATTGTGTTACTGTAGATGCAACATGTGTACTCACAAACAGGAGTTGTGTAAATCACTACCTAAGATCCCTGCTTGTCTCCAAGAAGTGAGTCTTTCCTTAAACCTCTCAGCCTTGAAACAACAACACAAGTAACGAGCTGCTGACCTACTACCACACTTGTGTCCTGACAGCCGTCTGTTACTTTACATGTGTACACGTGTACTCCCCTTCTGTTTTGTTGTGTGTCTGTTCTTTGTTTGTATTATGTTGTTACCATTTATTAGGGGTCCAAGCCCCAGGGGCTGGGGACCCCTATTGTTTCTGCTCAGATTTTTATTTTATTTTATTTTATTTTTTTATTTTTCCGTTGGTAAAAGTGGTACTGCAGCCTACACCGTAACAGATTCTACAAAACCCTTTGGAGGCCTGGTACAGAACTACACCCTTACCCCACAAGCAAAACATGACACTTGTCAACCAGTTGGTGGCGCTATTTTGAACGTAAATGCGTTTTGGCGTGTAACTCCCAAACCGTACATCGGACATGCAAAATCTTTACATGCTCAGATTCACTGAGCATAGCTGAGTCACGTGGTATAGGCCACGCCCATTTCTGCTGTAATATCATTTCGCAAATTTGCGAAAATATCCAAAACTACTTGTCCGAACTCCTCCTAGGCCGTGCGATCGATTTACACGAAACGTGGCACACATCATCTACAATCACTCAAGGCAAAAAAGTTGTCGAAAGAATGTTGATCCGTTGCTCGGTTTTGATTTGACAGATCAATGACCCTTGACTGAAAAACGGTGATTTTCCATGACGGTGCCATAACTCATCAATGCATTGACATATCAACTTGAAATTTTAGACGTATGTGACGTATTGTCGAAAGGTCCTAACCCATGAAGTGCGTTTCATTTGTCCAGTAGGGGGCGCTATAAATTGGAGAAGTTTATATCTCATAATAGGCACTATGGATTTGGAGGAAATTTGGGGTGCACAATCTAGGCTCATACTGGAGTTGAGACATGCAATTTAGTCATAATTTAATAAGTGGGCGTGGCTTATAACAAAAATGTTAATTTCACCTGCGAAACTTCAAAAATGCCCCAAATGTCCCCCAAATCCCCTGCACATCCTACAGAGCTGAGATTTTGTGAGCAGATCCAGTAAGTGATGCCAACACTTTGCTGCACTGCAACATATGGTCAATTCAGAAGTCCGTCACTCTATATTTTTCAAAATATGAAAAATCATAAAACACAAACATTTCTGCACAGATTCATTCAATTGCTACCAACATCGCCACAGACATTCTGGAGAATGAATATATCAAGGGGGTCAAAGGTCATTCTAATCGGTCAAAACATGCATCCACACCAATGTACAATATATGCCTGTACAGTGTACAATATACCTAATATTTTTTATTTTCACGCATATTTGATCAAACTATTCCAAAATATCTGACAGGACACGTGACACTACCAGCATGACGTGTGAATGTGTTCAGATGTTTATCAGCGACGGTTTTTGTGTTATAAGCGTTTAAAGTATAAGGGACAACATGCAGCTCTTTAGCAGCAGCTGTGCTATTGGTTCAAGGTGGCGGATCTTTTTCACAGCAACTCCGATTAACACGAAACTTGGTCCACCAATAAGTCATGACGCCCTGAGGTTCTGTGCATTATTTACTGTTAATTGGCCACTAGGTGGCGCTATGCTGCAAAATCATGAAATGCGCTAAAATTATATATCCAAACTATACTGCTCAAAAAAATAAAGGGAACACCTAAAAACACAATATAGACCTCCTATGAATGAAATATTTCAGCTGAAAATCTTTATTTATTAGACAGAGGAATGTGTTTAGAGCAAAATAACCTAAGAATGATCAATGGAAATCAAAATCATTAGCCCATTAAGGTCTGGATTCAGAATCATACTCAAAATCAAAGTGGAAAATGAGAACATAGGCTGATCCAACTTCTGTGGAAATTCCTCAAGACGATTCAAAATGAGGCTCAGTAGTGTGTGTGGCCTCCACGTGCCTGTATGCACTCCCTACAACGTCTGGGCATGCTCCTGATGAGACGACGGATGGTCTCCTGAGGGATCTCCTCCCAGACCTGGATCAGGGCATCGGTCAACTCCTGGACAGTCTGTGGTGCGACATCGCGTTGGCGGATGGTACGAGACATGATGTCCCAGAGGTGCTCAATTGGATTCAGGTCTGGGGAACGTGCAGGCCAGTCCATAGCATCAATGCCCTCGACATACAGGAACTGCTGACACACTCTGGCCACATGAGGACGAGCATTGTCATGCATGAGCAGGAACCCAGGGCCCACTGCACCAGCATATGGTCTGACAATGGGTCTGAGGATCTCATCCCGGTACCTAATGGCAGTCATGGTACCTCTGGCTAGCACGTAGAGGTCTGTGCGGCCCTCCAAGGATATGCCTCCCCAGACCATCACTGACCCACCGCCAAACCGGTCATGCTGGAGGATGTTGCAGGCAGCAGAACGTTCTCCACAGCGTCTCCAGACTCTCTCACGTCTGTCACATGTGTTCAGTGTGAACCTGCTCTCATCTGGGAAGAGCACAGGGCGCCAATGGCGAATCTGCCAACCAAGATGTTCTCTGGCAAAGGTCAATCGGGCTGCACGGTGTTGGGCTGTGAGCACAGGCCCCAATTGTGGACGTCGGGCCCTCATACCATCCTCATGCATTCTGTTTCTCACTGTTTGAGCAGAAACCTGCACATTAGTGGCCTGTTGAAGGTCGTTTTGTAGGGCTCCGGCAGTGCTCCTTCTGTTGCTCCTTGCACAAAGGACCAGATAGCGGTCCTGCTGCGGGGTTGTTGTCCTCCTGCGGCCCCCTCCACGTCTCCTGGTGTACTGGCCTGTCTCCTGGTACCTCCTCCATGCTCTGGACACTGTGCTGGGAGACACATCAAATCTTCTTGCCACAGCACGCATTGATGTGCCATCCTGGATGAGCTGCACTACCTGAGCAACTTCTGTAGGTTGCAGATACCGCCTCATGCCACCTCTAGTGGTGAGGGCACTAGCAAAATGAAAAACTAACCAAAGATCGGCCAGAAAAGATGAGGACAGGCAAATGGTCTGTGGCCACCACCTGCAAATCCATTCCTATTATGGGGGTTGTCTTGCAAATTGTCTAATTTCCACCAGGTGGAAATTAGACAATTTACCAACAGGTCAAATTGATTCACAAATCAGTGTTGCTTCCTAACTGGACAGGTTGATATCTCAAAAGTGTGATTGACTTGGAGCTACATTGCATTGCTTATGTGTTCCCTTTATTTTTTTGAGCAGTGTATATGTGGGCACCCTTCTACTGAGTGGGTCCGGATATTTCAGCCACGCCCGTTGCTAGCAGGTGCATAAAATCCAGCATCCAGCCACACAGTCTCCATAGACAAACAGTGGCAGTGGAGTGGAGGGTCCTTAGGAGCGCAGTGACTTTCAGCATGGCACCGTCATAGGATGCCACCTTTCCAACAAGTCATTTGGTCAAATCCCTGCCCTGCTAGAGCTTCCCCGGTCAATTGTAAGTGCTGTTATTGTGAAGTGGAGACATCTCAGAGCAACAGCAGCTCAGACATGAAGCAGTAGAACACACAAGACCACAGAACGGGACCAACGAGTCCTGAGGCACGTAAAAACCATGTGTCCTCGCTTACAAAACTCACTACCGAGTTCCAGACTGCCTCTGGAAGCAACGTCAGCTCAAGAACTGGTGGCCTGGGATGCCTCCATGGCCGACTGACTAGCGTGCATATCACATGGCCACATGGCTGCAACCATTACCAGTTCAAATCCAGCTGGCAGCGTTTGTTGCATGTCTTACCCCTTTCTCTCTCTCTCTCGCTCTCCCCCATTTCCTGTCTGCCTCCACTATCACTGTCTAATAAATAAGCCAATGCACACAATGTGCTATGCTGGAGTGGTGTAAAGCACACCACCATTGGATTCACGTTGTCTGGAGTGATGAATCCCGCTTCACTATCCGGCAGTCTGATGGAGCAATCTGGATTTGGCGAATACAAGGAGAACACTACCTGCCTAAATGCATAGTGCCAACTGTAAAGTTTGGTGGAGGAGTAATAATGGTCCGGGGCTGTTTTCCATGTTCTTGCCTCTCAGTTCCACTGAAGGGAAATATTACTGCTACAGCATACAATACCATTCTAGAGAATTGTGTGCTTCCAAGTTTGTGGCAGCAGTTTGGGGGAAGCTCTTTTCTGTTTCATCATGACAATGCCCCTGTGCACAAAGCGAGGTCCATAAAGACATGGTTTGCTGAGTTTGGTGTGGAGAAACTAGCCAACATCTTTGGGATGAATTGGAACACCAACCGTGAACCCGGCCTTCTCCCCGACATCAGTGCCTGACCTCACTGATGCTCTTGTGGCTGAATGGGAGTGAATTCCCACAACCATGTTCCCAAATCTAGTGGAAAGCCTTCCCAGAAGAGTGGAGGCTGTTACAGCAGCAAAGGGGGGCTCAAACACCATATTAATGCCCATGGGTTTGGAATGAGATGTTCATCAAGCACATATGGGTGTGATGTTCAGGTGTCCACATCCTGTTGGCCATGTAGTGTATAGTTCATTGAGCCTGGTGTGTCACCTCTTCACCAACAGGAGATAAATGAGCAATAACGGTAGTCATTTTGGCCGATAAAGTAAATGTGGATATTGCCAGTTATTTTGTATAGAAAAAGGCCAAGCAACAGACATTCCTGTCAGTCAGCCAAAGTAGCTGAAGATACTATGGTTCAAAATGGCTGTCAATCACAACGAATATCAATCACAATGGCTATCTATCAATCACAATGACTATCAGTCACAACGGCTATCAATCACAATGTCTATCAATCACAATGACTATCAGTCCTAATGGCTGTCAGTCACAGTGACTATCAATCACAATGACTATCAGTCACAACGGCTATCAATCACAATGACAGTCAGTCACAATGGCTATCAATCACAATGGCTATCAATCACAATGACTAACAGTCCTAATGGCTGTCAGTCACAGTGACTATCAATTACAATGACTTTCAGTCACAGTGGCTATCAATCACAATGACTATCAATCACAATGGCTATCAATCACTATGACTATCAGTCACATTCGCTATCAATCAAAATAACTGTCAGTCACAGTGACTATCAATCACAATGTCTACCAGTCACAATGGCTATCAGTCACAATGGCTATCAATCACAATGGCTATCAGTCACAACGGCTATCAATCACAATGTCTATCAATCATAATGACTATCAGTCACAACGGCTATCAATCACAATGACAGTCAGTCATAGTGGCTATCAATCACAATGACTAACAGTCCTAATGGCTGTCAGTCACAGTGACTATCAATCACAATGACTTTCAGTCACAATGGCTATCAATCACAATGACTATCAATCACAATGGCTACCAATCACAATGACTATCAGTCACAATGACTATCAGTCACAGTGGCTATCAATCACAATGACTGTCAGTCACAGTGACTATCAATTACAATGACTACCAGTCACAATGGCTATCAGTCACAATGGCTATCAATGACAAGGGCTATCACATTCACAATGACTAACAATCACAATGGCTATCAGTCACAACGGCTATCAATCACAATGACTGTCAGTCACAATGGCTATTGATCACAATGGCTAACAGTCACAATAGCTATCATTCACAATGGCTATCAATCACAATGACTTTCAGTCACAACGGCAATCAATCACAATGACTGTCAGTCACAACGGCTATCAATCACAATGGCTACCAATCACAATGACTATCAGTCACAGTGACTATCAATCACAATGACTATTGGTCACAATGGCTATCAGTCAAAATGGCTATCAATGACAATGGCTATCAGTCCTAATGGCTGTCAGTCAGAGTGACTATCAATCACAATGTCTACCAGTGACAATGGCTACCAATCACATTGACTATCAATCACAATGACTATCAATCACAATGGCAGCTTGTCCTTGTTTGGACATTCTGTCCTCTGGGGTATGTTGTGTAGATTGAGGGGGAAAAAAAACAATTGAATCCATTTTGGAATAAGGCTGTAACATAGCAAAATGTGGGGAAAGTGACGGGGTGTGAATACTTTCTGGATGCACTGTATGTGTGTGTGTGTGTGTGTGTGTGTGTTTGTGTGTATATATATACACATCGATAATAGATACATACACATACATACATATATATGTGTGTGTGTGTATATATATGTATATAAAAAAGGTGGCACAGTGGTTAGAGTGGTCGTCTCACAGCAAGAAGGTCCTGGGTTCGAGCCCCGGGGTAGTCCAACCTTGGGGGTGGTCCCGGGTCGTCCTCTGTGTGGAGTTTGCATGTTCTCCCCGTGTCTGCGTGGGTTTCCTCCCACTAGGGGTGGGACGATACACTCGGCTCATGATTACGATACTGCCCCGATACTTTGCCCACGATTATGATTAAATCCCCATACAGCGATTCTCGATGCATCGTGATTTAATTAATCTATGGTACGTCACGATATCTGTGTAACTGGAGAAACAATACCAGTAAAAAGGCAAAAACCAGGAATGACGTCTTTATTCACTGCATAGTCACTCACTGTGTCAGTTTCCCAGAATGACCAATAAAATAAAACGAAAGGCTGAACTGCCAGAAAGCAGATCAGTTCTGTGTACATTAGGTACTTTACACAACACACAAAACCCCAAAACACATGAAAGCAAAAACACTCGCTGCAGTGCATAACCAGCTTACCCAGCATGGCTCTATGCTGCATTACTTTATGGAAACCTGGACTCATTTCAGCTCCTAAACTTGCAGGTCCTTCTTCAGGAACAGCAGCTGATCAGCATGCTCAGGGGGGAGCGCCCTCCTCTGGGCGGGGATGATGTCACCAGCAGGGGAAAAGACTCTTTCTGCAGGGCACTAGTCCCCGGGACACACACATGCTTTTGTGCCAGCTTGGCTAGAAGTGGGAACCCTTGTGCCGGAGATTTCCACCAATCCGGCGGATCATCTGTCAGTGGTAGAGGTGGAGCTTCTTGGTCCTGCCCGGCCTCCTTTCCAGCTATGGAAGTAGCCGACAGCAAGGGAGCTCTGGTGGTCTGGACCGTCTGCCCGAGGAGGTCAGATAGTGCAGAGTTCCTCTTCTTTGGTGTGTGTGCAGTGGAAGGATCGTTCCCATCGTCATCACAGGTGTCGTCACTCTGCTCAGAGCTTCCTCCCTCAGTAGTGCTCTCTTCAGGACTATCCACCATCCCCAAGTCTGCATCCTGTAAGACAATAAATCAGTGGCAAACCTTTCACTTTATTATTTAAAAACATGTTCAGTCTTCACATCAAGTCAACCATTACCATTCATTTCAAATGTCCACACATGTCTTTTTGCACATGAAGAGGACATATGGATGGCGTCTCTAGCAACAGCCTGACGGTTTAAAGTCACAACTGAAACTAAGAATCCAGATGACCTACTACTGTTGACAAGACGTATTGACCTTCAGAGCAGCAGCCTTTGACACCACCTTGGCATCCGTCTCCTGCATGACTTGTGGTGACAGGAAGAGCAGAGTTTAAACCTGGGGTGCAAGGCTGACGAGACATCCAGGTTGTTCTTCTCCTCTGCGGGGTCATATCTCTTGGACAGGTCTTGATGGGTGGTGTTCTTTATCTCTCTGACAAGAGGGGGATCCTCAGTGGCTCCGACTGTGTCACCCAGAAGTTGGGCCTGAAGCGGAGCGATGACAGAAATGGTCGGGTTCTTCTCCTCGCACATGATGCTTGCTGCAGCCAGCATCGGCTTGAGGGCTTGCACAACCTCTTCAGCATTTGTGACGTCTGTCTCAGTCAAGGTGCAAATGTCAGAGACGCTCTTTCTCACCTTTAATGAAAGAACGTGACAGAATGGAAAGTTCACTAAAAACATTCATTTAATGTATATTTTGTGAATGAGATATAGCCTAAAATATGAATGAATGTGCCACGGTGCTCTGCTCCTGCAGTAGTTTAAAAGTAGGATGGGAATTATATAAATATTCAACTTGCCTAAGCTTTAATGCAGTAACATTATGAATTAATATTTTAGGCTAGGCTATTATATCATTCACAACCTCGTTATTAAAATATAATCCATATGACACATACAAACACATCAGATACATACAGACCTGAATACACTTAATCAGTAACAATGTAGTATCACCACGTAGGCCTACCTCGGGAGGTAGGAGGGCAGCACAGACAGCAGGCTGCTGCTGGAGGAACCGGGACAGCGTCTCATAGGCGCTGCGCCATCGGACGGCACCATGTGTGATGAGCTTGGGTGGAGGAGGCTCAAGCATCCTCTGCTTTCTCTTCAGTGCATCGGCGGCTGTGGTGCTTCTGTGGAAGGAGGCGGAAATCCTCCGGACCTTCGCAAGCAGTCGAGCTACAGCTGTCAGTTTCAGGGCAGGCTGCGATGCGAGGTTCAGTATATGCGCCCAACACCGGATGTGCTGATGACGTAACGTTTCCTCTCCCACCCCTTGTCAGTAGAATGAGCGGTGAAGGTCACATAGGCCTCGGTGGCCCTTGAAGTCCCCCCATCGCAGGTGAGTGCAGCCCTCTCAGCCGACTGAAGTGCGTCCTCCACCTCTGCTCTCGTCTCTGCACACTTGGCTGGAGCAGCTGTGTGGGTGGAGTATCTTCCAGACGGCACCTCGGACCTTGGTTCTGGTGTTTTAACCACGTGGTGAAAACCTGGATTTCCCGCCACGCTGTACGGCCGAAGGTCCTCGCAAGTGAACCCAGCGACTGACTTGGTGATGCTCGTCGCCCTCGGCGAGGTAAAGGGAAACCGGGACTTGGACGTATTTTCCGGTGCTGCGGGACTACTTCCGGCCGGGGTGTCCTGTTTCTTGGGGGGCTCGGGATGATGGCGAAGCAGGTGGGTGTGGAGGTTGGTGGTGTTCCCAGTGTGCTTGAGTTTTCCAAGACGGTTTCTGCAGATGACATGTTCTTGTCTAGTTTGTCCTTCCCCTCGTCACTGTCGTGGGACCCAAAGTGGCCCAGACTGTGGACTTGTAACGAGCCGGTGCGTCACTGCTTGGCTTTTCTCTCCCGCTATCAGCCATCTGAGCTGGCTTCTTCACGCACGGCTCGCGCGCATGCTTCCTCCGTTCACCTACTTCCGTTCACGGATTTGACCCTTGTTCATTTGATTAGCGCCACCACGAGGAGTCTTGAAATAGTGACTTTGGTAAGATAAATGGTAGCAGGCGGGGGAATCCAGCTAAACGCTTGCATGTTTTAACAAAAACATCCATCTATGACGTCAGTGAATCGATTACGCATCGCGCGAGGAAGTATCGCGATGCGTTGCCGCATCGATATGTTGTCCCACCCCCCTACCCCCCACAGTCCAAAGACATGTAGGGCAGGTGACTCGGCCGTAATACATTGTCCCTAGATACGTGTGTGTGTGTGTGTGTGTGTGTGTGTGTGTGTGGGCCCTGTGATGGTCTGGCGGCCTGTCAAGGGTGTCTCCCCGTCTGCCAGCCAATGACTGCTGGGATAGGCTCCAGCATCCCCGCGACCCTGAGAGCAGGATACGCGGTTTGGATGATGGATGATGGATGGATGGATAATGGATGGATGATGGATGGATGGATGATGGATGGATGATGGATGGATGGATGATGGATGGATGATGGATGGATGATGGATGGATATTTCAGAAATGGGAATGAGTCCCCACTCCTCCTATCTCTTGTGTCTTTTTTCGTCTCTATATTACCGTATTGGTCTGAATATAAGAGAGGTTTTGTTTTTTTGTTGTTTTTTTCCTGGAAATAAGTCTGAAAAGTAGGGTCGTCTTATTTGAGGTCTGGACTTTTAAATGTCAGTATACATTCACAACAGCAGGTGGCACCAAATATTTGTAAAACAAGTTTTTCGATTCTTACTGAAGCAATCCAGCCCGTTTTTGTTTTTTTTATTCTGATTTGTTTCAAGAATGTTCTACAGTTCGACTTCACTTGGATGGTTATTGCAGTTATTGGACCTTTGATAGGCTACATGGTGGTTTTCTTCACCGCAGCATCACCAGCAGCAGCAGCAGGAGAACAACTGTGATTTTTACAATGATTAAACCCTGAAAAACGTTTAAAACTATCAAACGCTGAATCAGTTCATCTGGACACCTTTATCGACCGATACGTTTCATCATCTAGTACCTGTCAGACATCTGTCAATAACATCTGTCAATAACATCTGTCAATAACATCTGTCAGACATCTGTCAAACATCTGTCCAAAACATCTGTCAGACATCTGTCAGTAACATCTGTCAATAACATCTGTCAGTAACATCTGTCAATTACACCTGTCAGACATCTGTCAAACATCTGTCCATAACATCTGTCAATAACATCTGTCAGTAACATCTGTCAATTACACCTGTCAGACATCTGTCAAACATCTGTCCGTAACATCTGTCTATAGTAAACGCTGCGTCCAGATGGACTGATTCAACCTTCTGTGGTTTTCTAAGCTGGGTTGCTGCGCATGCGTCAAGACGTTTAACACACAAAGCAGAACATGTCAGAACTCTTCATGAAAGCTCTTTCAGTCCGCAAGCAAACAGCGTCGCTGTTCTCATTTGTTCGTGTGTCTGAGTAGTTGGTCTGTTGTCGTTTCCCTCCTGTTGTGTTTGTTCTTGGCTCTTTTCATACGGAGTAGTTTTTCCTCTGGTGTATTTATTTCATAGTTTTGATATTTCCATGTTATTGAGCTAAAAACATTGATGTAAATGTGACTTGTACAGTTGTGTTTTTGCCACATGGTGTTCAGTTGTGATACGGCTCTACTGTGATGGAGGACACACACCAGCTCATGCCTGTAACTTTGGGAAGTGTTGCTGAGCTCTACTGTCCTCATGCCATAAAATACTTTGTATACAAATGAACTGCCAAACTATTGTAAAGACGGTGTAAAGTTGTATTATGTGAAGACAAAAAGACCTACAAGGCTTATACACTTCAGCATCTTATTAAAACGGTATTCACTGTAAAGTTAACGCATTTATACAACATAATGTCATTTATTTAAGAAACCTGTCTTGTTTCTCTCTGGTTAAAAAGTTACCATAGTGAACTTTTGAAGTAAATGATACAACAATGAAAAACGATGTTGTGTACATATATACATATATACATTCACTGAGGTATTTTTTAAAACATGGCTTGCTTCAATTTCAGATTTTAAGGTGCAAGTGTTACATGCTTTGTACATTGAAGTTCTAAAGGGTTTTACATTTTCCATTAAAATGGATTTATCAACCTTGTGGTTGCTGTGGTTTGCATACCGGCCAGTCAGGGACTGTGTCTCACTTGTCCCAAACCCGAGGAATGGATGTGTACTAACGAGTCAGAGGCTTTGGTACAGTGCAGAGTGCAGTACACTGCTGAGCTGATTTCTATACATGACTAGAGTGCAACAAAGGAAGGGACAGGGGTTAGCTTAGCCTGTTAAATTGCTAACTATGCATTATATACTACATAGCTGATGTTCGAGCTGTACTTTTACTGCTCACCCTTATTACAGCCGGGCAGCAAAAGTGAGCCGGGTGTCTTTGTCCAGTTAGTTTTTCCCACTCCTGCGGAATCCCAAGATGTGTTCTCAGGTCAACTGGCAGATTGAATCTCTCCCACACTTCCTGGGTCTTCCTCGAAGTGGACCCCTACATGGAATGCCGTTTCCCATTCAAACTGGCTACTGACCACCACCTTCCCGAGTAACCAAGTTCTACCCTGCTGGGAAAACCCTCCTTCCTGCCGCTGGGATCCATCAGCCCAGAGTTTTGCTTTGAGACCGTCACTGTCAGATGTAATGCATCGCTGTAACCGCTAGTAGGCGTTTCTTTTATTTTGGGGGGGTGTCTTGTACTTTGAGGGCGTGTCTTGTACGTTACGCCCCTGTCCTTCAGTCCGCAGACGTGCTGTTGGGTTTTAAGCTCTGCTGGGCGTCCAGCACAACGTCTGGACGGACGTCTATCTGTCGTCCTTTAGATGGTACTGAGTAAAACTCGTGTTCGCGAGTATTCTCTCGCAGTACTAGAGCGCCACTTCGTTACCCTGCGTCGTATTGGCTACTGTGAAAGAAGTCTGCGTTTTTATTCAACAGTACCTGTCTGCGGACTGCCAGACAGGGACGTAAGGCACAAGACACGCCCCCTAAGTAAAAGGAACGCCCACTTGCCAGTTCGTGCAACCTTCACATTACAGAAACCTTCACATCACATTAAAAAGACCGGGCCGCTCCGTAAGCATTTCACTCCAGGGCAGAAAGTGTGGGGCATAAACCACTTGTCACCCCAACACAGATATTTCTGCCTCCTCCTCATCTAAAACCCAGACTGATGGGACATGTTGTGAAAGCAGGGAACAAAGGAGGTGATGGACTTCACTATCTGAGACACATGTTTCCAAGAATAACTGGTGCCAAGATGAAGGAAGGCCTTTGTGTTGGTCCACAAGTCAGACAGGTCCTCAGTGACAGGGAGGTAGAAGATCTGCTAGTGGGCCAGGGAAAACAGCATGGAAGGCGTTTCAGGATGTTGTGGGGGATTTCCTTGGCAACT
This sequence comes from Lampris incognitus, assembly GCF_029633865.1. NCBI lineage: Eukaryota > Metazoa > Chordata > Actinopteri > Lampriformes > Lampridae > Lampris > Lampris incognitus. Next base: position 39,618,737 of record NC_079227.1, read on the forward strand.
ACAGAGCACCAAACTCCACTGAGCTTCTGGACAACATGCTTAAAGCACACAAAACCATGAAGTTACACAGGTCTATGAAAATTCCTGTTGTGCACCACACGTGGACTTCTTCCCTGCTGGACTTGGTGCAGTCAGTGAGGAACATGGTGAAAGGAAAGAACGAGTCTCTCTCCTCCCCCTACCTTGTATGTTGCAAACATATCGGCGATTCTTAAGAAGGGTACACCCCCAGATGCCGGTGGTTCATATTGCCCCATTAGTTTAACAAATGATAGCTGAATGTTTTCCAAACTATTGCTGATCCGACTTGGTTTCTTCCTCTTATAATTGAAGGTGATTAAACAAGCTTCATTGAAAATAGGGTGTCTCGGACCAATATGAGGAAATTACTCATCATTATCCAATATTCTATTCTATTCTAACTTTATAACTACAGAGGTATAAAGTTGATCAGCCACAGCATGAAGATTTGGGAAAGAGTAATAGAAGCTAGATTAAGAGGAGAGGTGATGATCAGCAGCAGCAGTATGGTTTCATGCCACGAAAGAGCACCACAGATGCGATGTTTGCTTTGAGAATGTTGATGGAGAAGCATAGAGAAGGCCAGAAAGAGTTACATTGTGTCTTTGTAGATTTAGAGAAAGCTTATGACAGAGTGCCGAGAGAGGAGGTGTGGTATTGTATGAGGAAGTCAGGAGTTGCAGAGAAGTATGTAGGAGTGGTGCAGGATATGTATGAGGGCAGTGTGACAGTGGTGAGGTGTGCGGTTGGAATGACAGATGGGTTCAAGGTGGAGGTGGGATTACATCAAGGATCGGCTCTGAGCCCTTTCTTGTTTGCAATGGTGATGGAAAGGTTGACGGACAAGATCAGGCAGGAGTCTCCATGGACGATGATGTTCGCGGATGACATTGTGATCTGTAGCGAGAGTAGGGTGCAGGTTGAGGAGAGCCTGGAGAGGTGGAGGTATGCACTGGAGAGAAGAGGAAGGAAAGTCAGTAGGAGCAAGACAGAATACCTATGCGTGAATGAGAGAGAGGACAGTGGAATGGTCAGGATGCAAGGAGTGGAGGTGACAAAGGCATTTGAGTTTAAATACTTGGGGTCAACCGTCCAAAGTAACGGGGAGTGCAGTAGAGAGGTGAAAAAGAGAGTGCAGGCAGGGTGGAGTGGGTGGAGAAGTATGTCAGGAGTGATTTGCGACAGAAGGGTACCAGCAAGAGTTAAAGGGAAGGTTTACAAGATGGTTGCGAGACCAGCTATGTTATATGGTTTGGAGACATTGGCACTGACGAAAAGACATGAGGCAGAGCTGGAGGTGGCAGCGTTGAAGATGCTAAGATTTTCACTGGGAGTAACGAAGAAGGACAGGATTAGGAACGATTATATTAGAGGGGCCGCTCAGGTTGGACGGTTTGGAGACAAAGCAAGAGAGGCAAGATTGAGATGGATTGGACATGTGTGGAGGAGAGATGCTGAGTATATTGGGAGAAGGATACTGAATATGGCGTTGCCAGGGAAGAGGAGAAGAGGAAGGCCAAAGATGAGGTTTATGGATGTGGTGAGGGAAGACACGCAGGTGGCTGGTGTGACAGAGGAAGACGCAGAAGACAGGAAGAAATGGAAACGGATGATCCGCTGTGGCGACCCCTAACGGGAGAAGCCGAAAGTAGTAGTAGTAGACTCATCATTATCCAATATGCGAAAATCTATCAAAAGCAAGGTCTTGTTATTTCGCTTGATGCGGAAAGGGCCTTTGGTAAAATAAGTTGCCTTACCTTATTTAGTACCATGGGACGTTTTTCCTTGGCAGGGACTGAATCAACTTGATGAAGTTGATGCACCATTCACCGAGGGCCAGTGTGGTGGTTAATGGCACGGGATCACCAGAATTCCTGTTGGGTAGGTCTACACGTCAAGGGGACTCTAGTCCCACTTATTTTTTCCATTAACCATTGAACCACTCGCCGGGGCTATTAGGAGCCACCCTAATTTAACAGGAATTCAATCGGACTTACTACATAGAAGATTGGTCTGTATAGGGATGACGTCTTATTGGTTGTTGCTGATCTACAGGAATCCATCCCTCCTATCATGTCAGTCATACATCATCTTTCAGGATACAAGATACATTTGAACAAATCAGTGGCTATGCCACTTGGGTGTGATGAGAACACACCAAACTTGCTGGACTTTCCATTATCGTGGTCTACTTCAGGATTCACATACTTAGGGGTTTTCAGAACTTGTCACAGTCCATCTGAGTCATTGTTTTTGTCTCCTCTTGTTTCCTTGTCTCGTGCTTCCTGTTTTAATTTGATACTCACCTTCTTAGCTGTGTCCCAATTCAGGGTCTGCATCATTCGGAGGGTGCAGCCTGCGCGGTCTACGAAGCCGAATCCTCCGGAGGCTCCTCCGTATACCGCGTTAACGATTGTTAAATGGGACGGTCTAGCCTTCGGTGGATTTTCTGGTTGCGTCACCTTATCCTTACGTCACGATTACTCTTGGGTCTATGGGAGACATGGCGGAGGACGTTCTGAACACGTCAGCACTGACGGAGGAGGACAAGACAAAGTAGGACCAAGTAAAGCAAGCGTTCATAAACATCTCATATGCAAGCATAATGTGATCTAGGAAAGAGCTAAATTCAACAAACGTAGCCAGGAGCCTGGTGAGACGGCTGAAGCGTTATTACTGCTGTGCATCAACTGGCTGAGCATGGTCAGTATGGACTTCTCCAAGACGAGATGATCAGAGACCGCCTTGTGGTAGGTACCAGAGACCATGGACTTGCAGAGAAGTTACAGCTAGATTCTGAGTTGACTCTCATGAAAGCTGTCACACAAATCCGCCAAAGTGAGGAAATTAAAAAGAAACAGCCTGCATTGAGACAGAGTAGCACAGATGGCACAGAGGCAAACATGGACGCAGTTAGATTCAAGTTCAAACAGAAATACTCTCCACACGGAAAAAGTGGTTTTAAACCAAAGGAAAGAGGGCAAAATAATGCAAATACTAAATGTGGCAGATGTGGGAAGACACATGAAAATTTGTTCAATGCATGTCCCGCGCGCACTGCTGAGTGCAGGAAATGTAAGAAAAGGGGGCATATTGCCACTGTTTGTAAAACGAAAATGAGAGTGGAAGAAATTAAGGAAAATGACTTGGATGAAAGCGTAGAGACATTGTTCCTGGGCACAGTGAATTGTACAAGATCCAACACATTCTGGCAGAAATCGGTTGCAGTGAATGGTCAGCAGATGACGTTCAAGTTGGACACGGCGCTGCAGTGACAGCTATCCCGGCACATTTGTATTCACAAAAGCGACATGGAAAGCGGCTACTGACAACCAAAAGACTGTGTGGACCAAGTAACTCTCCCATAGAGGTGAAGGGACATGTTGCTGCGGATATTAGTCACAGTGGAATTGTAGCGAAGCAGCAGGTGTATGTTGTGCCAGGGTTAGTGACTCCTTTGCTTGGCTTACCAGCGATACAAGACCTCTGCCTGCTCAGCCCTGTGCAAGCTATCACAGCAGCTGAGGCAAGCTACAAAGAACAATATCCCAGTTTTCACAGGCTTAGGTAAGCTAGAGGGAGAATACAAAATTAAATTAAAAGAAAATGCCACTCCCTTTGCCCTCGCTGTGTTACGCCGTGTGCCATTGCCCTTAAGAGGAAAAGTTCAAGAAGAGTTAAAAAGGATGGAGGAAATGGGCGTTATTTCTCCCATAGAGGAAGCTACAGAGTGGTGCTCAGGAATGGTCGTAGTACCAAAACCTAATGGAAAAATTAGAATATGTTTCGACCTAACCGGCCTGCACGAAAATGTGTGCAGGGAGCGACATATTCTTCCAGCTGTTGATGAGACGCTAGCTAAGCTAGCTGGAGCTAGGATTTTTTCCCAGCTGGATGCCACTGCCGGTTTTTGGCAGGTGCCTTTGCACAAAGATTCAGCCCCACCCACCACCTTCATCACACCATTTGGCCGTTATTGTTTTAATCGGCTTCCCTTTGGAATATCATCCGCACAAGAACACTTTCAGAAGCGTTTAACGCAGACGCTTGATGGCCTAGAAGGAACTTTGTGTCATGCGGATGACATCCTGGTGTTCGGTGCCACGCCCAAAGAGCATGATGACAGGGTGCATCAAGTGTTGCAAAGACTGCAGCAGCGGGGCCTAACTCTGAATGACAAATGTCAGTTCGCAGTGAAGCAGGTCAAATTTCTCGGACACGTCAGTTCAGAGGGCATACAAGCAGATCCTGAGAAGATTAGCGCAATTAGAGAGATGCCACCACCCAAAGTTGTGGCTGACGTAAAACGCTTCATGGGGATGGTCAACTATGTGGGGAAATTCTCCCCTAACATCGCAGAGCTCACTGGGCCAATCAGAGAACTCCTGAAAGCAGAAAACATGTGGATGTGGGGAGCAGCGCAGCAGTGTGCCTTTGAAAAGGTGAAAAACGAGCTCAGCTCATCTACTGTCCTTGCCAGTACAGTCCAGAGAAACCGACCAGGGTGTCAGCAGACGCATCGTCTTACGAATTAGGAAGGGTCTTATCTCAGCTTCAAGAACCTGGAGACTGGAGGCCAGTGGCTTTCATATCTCGCAGCATGACTGAAACAGAGAACAGATATGCCCAAATTGAAAAGGAGGCCCTTGCTGTCACCTGGGCTTGCAAAAGATTTCAGACCTACCTCCTGGGCCTACACTTTGTGATGTGAACCGACCACAAACCGTTAATCAGTCTTCTCAGCTCAAGGCCGCTGGATGACGTCCCGCCTCGTATAATACGCTTCAGATTGAGACTTCTACGTTTTTCCTACTCAATTGTACATGTACCACGGAAAAATCTTATTGCAGCTGATGCTCTATCAAGAGCTCCACTCCAGCGTACTACAACAGAGGAAGACCTTGTGCTTCAGAACGACATCACAGCTCAACTCAATGAGGTCATTCAGCAACTCCCGGCCTCACCTGAGAAGTTGCTACAAATAAGAAGAGCACAAGAAGAAGATCCAGTGTGTAAGCAGCTGTCCTCCCTGATCCACACAGGATGGGAAAGAAGCAGTTCTGCGCCACAATTAAAGCCTTTCTGGCAATACAGAAACGACGACCTGTTGATGGTGGATGGCCTGTTGATGAAAGGAAAGAGAAGACTGATTCCAGCAAGCATGCAACAGGACATCTTGGACAAAATTCACCAGGGAATGGTGAAATGCATGGCCAGGGCCCATGAAGCAGTGTGGTGGCCTGGGCTGACAAAACAGATCAGAGAGAAGGTACGTCAGTGTGAAATTTGTGCTAAAGAGAGTCAAAATGCCACCGAACCTCTGATGACCACACCCTTGCCATCACGCCCATGGGAACGGCTACCAGCTGACTTATTTGAGTGGAAGAAGGGTCAGTATTCATTCATAGTCATCGATTACTATTCAAGATACATTGAGGTTGCCAATTTAACAAGCACTTCAGCAACAGCTGTGATTGTGAAAATAAAAGTCATCTTTAGCCGCCACGGGGTGCTGGATACACTCGTCACAGACAACAGACCGCAGTTTGCTGCTGCAGAGTTCGCAGATTTTGCTAAATATTACAATTTTCAACATGTTACCAGTAGCCCCCGTTACCCGCAAACCAATGGGGAAGCTGAACGTGCAGTAAAGACTGTGAAATCCTTGTTGCAGAAGAGTGAGGACCCTCACAAAGCGCTTATGGTGTACAGAGCAACTCCTCTTGCCCATGGAGTATCACCGGCACAGCTCCTGATGGGGCGCAACATCCAAACACCCCTTCCGGTGTGTCCACGCACTCTCAAACCAGCATGGCCAGACTTGAGAGCTTTTGAGTTGAAAGACCAGGAGCTTAAAAGACAACAGGCTGAGGGACACAACAGACGACATAGAGCACGGGAGACACCACCACTCCAGCCAGGTCAGAGAGTTTGGATACGGAATGTTCCACACACAGGAGTCGTCTCTGGATCAGCAGGGACACCACGTTCATACGTGATCCAAACCTCAACAGGCAGTCTCCGAAGAAACCGTTCTCATTTGAGAGTAGTGCCTTCACCGTCTGGAAGCCAGCCGGACTCTGGACTACACACCAGAGTTGGCAGGGCAGTCAAGCCTGTTAAAAGACTGAGTTTGTAGTTTAGTGTTGTGAGTATACACGGAGCAGAATAACCTCCATACCACAACAGGGAGGATCAGGTAGTCTACCCTACCTCTCAGTTAGGTTATGTACTTGTCTTGATATATTCATAGGTTAAAAAAAAGAAAATGAAAATGAGATGTGAAATGTGTGTCTAGATATGAGATGTGAAATGTGTGTCTAGATATGAGATGTGAAATGTGTGTCTAGATATGAGATGTGAAATGTGTGTCTAGATATGAGATGTGAGATGTGAAGTTCATTTAACCAGTCTACATATGCTCACGTTTACAGAGAGGTTTAAGGTGCCAGCTGTTCCCCTGCCTTGTTGGTAAAATCAGCATTAGGCTTTATTAACATGTGATTTAATTGTTCTGTAAAGATCCTGAAAGTATCAGTGTAAAAGGGGGAGATGTAGTGAGCAGGTTTTGATATGTAATGAGCGCGCATGCGCAAGTGTTGGGACTTGAAGACATGCCTAGTAAAAGGTCAACGTTATGCCTTGGTCTCCGGTCCATTCATGACTAATATCAGTACTATAAAGTACAAGACAACATGCACCCCCAAACAAACTCTGGGGACCGTCCTTGATGAGTCCCGCTGGCAGCCAGAAGACACCAGGGTCTTTCTTGTGGCATTCCATCCAGCCCAGCAGCACCGTCAGGGACTCCTGCTCAGCAAATTTGTTCCCCCTAATTTGTGAATAGTTGTACATTTTAAGACTGTCGCTTAATTATTAATTATAATAAAAGAAACAATTCCGTCCTTTGTTGCCCGTGAAATGTTTGTTAACCCTTTTATAAATGGTTGTACTTTAGTTGTAAATAGTAAAAAGAATAGATAACACATATAACAAAGTAACAATATTTTAATTTATGAAACATCTAACGTTTTGCACAATAAACTTATTCATAACAATTAATACCCACACAAAGAACAACAACCAATCAACGCCTGTCTCTCATTCTGGCTCCAGTAAACAGTTGCTGGTTGTCTTCACGGAGTGGGATGAACTGCTCAGTTTGTTCCTTGCTGCCTTAAACAAGCTGACATGTAAAGCATGTTGTGTGTTATGTCACCAGACAGAAGGCTTCTTATGGACTACATTCATCATAATTAAAACGTTTAACTACACTTAACGGTTTTACAGTCTGGAAATAAGGCAGGACTCACAACTTAACCTGACATTAGTTCATCTTGGTGCATTGATGTAGATAATATGAAGTATCAATAGTCTATAAAATGTCCCGATCATCTTAGATATGAGTCCAGCTTGTAAAGTGGAACATGGGAAAGTGAAGCGTTATAAGGCTTCAGTTCAAAGCTGAAACTGAGGCCTCACATCGAGCCGTCGGCTAGCATGCTAGGTGGCTACATGGAAGCAATACTAACCTCACGTATCTTAACAGACATTTTGAGCTTTTAAGCTCCCCTGAAGTTTAACATATCTGCCGTTAGATGTTCAAATGAGTAGAAACCCAGTACTTACATTTATAAGGGAAATCTTGCTCGGTGCTTTGAACAGACATTCGTCCGCCGCCCATTATTTATTTATCTTTATTTGTTGTTGGTGAGGAGAAGGGGCGGAGCAGCGGCGCGCAAAGCATCTTGGGATATGGAAGTCCGCGAAGGATAGTATTTTTTTATTGAACAAAACATATAAACAAGAAAATATTACATCACAATAGGACAAAAAGTAGTTACAAAAATATAAATTATTTCAAAATTAAAATGTACATATCCATAAAAAAAGAAAAGAAAAGACAAAATAAAAAAGCTCGAGATACAGGATTTAAGTTAAATTATATTCTTCACATAGTCTTCTGGTTTTGCTGGCTTTAGGGTTCATACATTCTTTTAAAGATTCTAAATAGGATGAAATAAGTGCTTTGAATACACTAATGTTTGGACGCTGGTGTGCAAATTTGGTACAATGAATATGAAATTTAGCAAATATTAATAGAAGGTTGATAATATACATTGTTTTCTGAACTTATTTCCTCATTTTGTGACAGACCAAATAAAACATGTTGGATGTCCAGTTTACAAGAAGAGTCAATTTTGTTATTTATGAGATTATTTAGATCAATCCAAAAAACATGAGAGTAGGTACAATCCCAAAATAAATGACATATGGTTTCATCCACATTGCCACAAAAGGAACAGAGTGTGTCAATATTAATCTTGTATTTTACAAGAAGGTCCGCGAAGGATAGTAGCGGTGCATCCATAGACATATAAAGAGTAGACGCCGCATTGGCTGTTGGGGCGCGAGAAATACGGCCGCCATCTTGGACCGGTCATCCTACGAGTTGCCTAGCAGCAGAATACACGACACGACTGAGAAAGATGGCAGAACACTGTTCAGCATATTCCTGCTCCAATCGACGGACCGTGGAAAACAGGGCCCGGGGGATTACTTTTCACAAGTAAGATTGAACATACGGTGGCACCACATTGCAAAACTCACCTCTCTTGACCTGCAGAGAGGGAGCACGAGAAAGAAACTCTGCAGAACAGGTCTCTTTCAAGGGTTTTAGGGGTTTCATGTCAAACTTTAACTAGCAACTTTTATTCTTTCCCCTACATTGTTTATATATTTATCTCTCTTTAAAACATATATGTATATCAGTATTTATTTTTTATTATTACATCATACTATTGGATATAATTACGATATTATTACAGGATTATACCCCTTTATTATACACATACACACACTGTATACTTCCTACACTCACATGTAAATATTTTGTGTTGTTGTCAGTATTTACGTTTGTCCATTGTGTGTAATGTACTGGTCACCTATGTAAGCAACTTTGTACATGTGTAAATATGGTTTGGGGCGGGGATTTATATATATTTTCATTTTCTCTGATATATAACATATATTGTTGTTATATATACTGTAGATATATAATGTGTTCATATATTGTTTATATATTTATATAGCCTAATCATATATTGTTTCTTCAACTTATTAAAATAGCTGACTTTACTGCCACTGTCTGCTTCTGCCTCTCTATCATATTTTACCTTGTGTGTCTGTGTGTGTATGTATATATATATATATATATATATATATATACACACACACACACACACACACACACACATATATATATATATATATATATATATATATATACACACACACACATATACATATATACATACACACACATACTGTGTTTTGCTAAATACCGTATTGTTCCGAATATAAGACGACCCTGATTATAAGACGACCCCCCCTTTTTCAAGACTAATTTTTGGAAAAATACTTTTTGAAACACATTGAATAAAACAAGGTAGTCTGTTTAACAGCTTTTAAATAAAATTATGTTTTCAATATATTTTAGATGAAATTGTCACATTTAAATAGAAAAATGTAAATACATTTGTAAATGAATGACTCATGGTATTTAAATAGCATACAAATGAAAATAAACTGTAGTCTATTGAGACTATCCATCTCCTAGTGAAAAAATAACCATTTCAACATTTCAATAACTGCATTAACTATCGAAGTGGTCCAATTTTAGAACGGTCTTGAAACAAATCTGACTGAGTGAGAATGTATATTGACATTCAACAGTCTAGACCTCGAATGTAAGACGACCCCCACTTTTTCATACGTATTTCCAGGGTAAAAACCCCGTCTTATATTCAGAACAATACGGTAGCTACCTATCATACATCACATATATCATATATCAGAATATTCTATTACTGTCAAGCCAACTATGAACATTAAAATACGTCAAACCATGTGTCCTGTATCATAGCTACATGTATGACGTTTTCAGCAACAAAAAAGGCGTGGAAATCAGTTTGGTATTCAGCGAGTTATGATTGATTAACTGCGCTGACAGTTCATTGCGCCTGCCAAACACATTACACTGAGTGGAGCGGGTGACCGGTCCAAGATGGCGGCCCCACGGCTCGTCAGCGCCAATAGGCAGCAGCGGTCGATGCGGCGTCTACTCTTTATATGTCTATGACATCCGAATCTGTAGAGCATTAGTAAGAATACGAGCAGGAGGCAATGAGATCCAGCAGGGGGCAGCACTGACAACCTGGGAGAAAACCTTCAGGTGAAAGCGACACACACTGGACTGCCACCAAAACAACCAACGAGGAAGAAGCGTCACTTCCTGCTTCAGCTGGTTGGAACCAGAACACGCCCTGTTAAAAAAGACCAACGATAAGAAAAGTGGTGAAGAGTGAAGAGACTGAAATACAACCAAACAAGTCTGGCCCACTTCAAGTACTGATGACACCCAACTTAACTATTGTTTCTTCAACTATCTATAAGTACTAATGTGTACAGTGTACTGTACATGTGTACTGATATGTATAGTATACTGTCTATATGTATAGTGTACTGTCTATATGTACTAATATGTACAGTGTACTGTCTATAAGTACTGATATGTATAGTGTACTGTCTATGTATATGTATAGTATACTGTCTATGTATATGTATAGTGTACTGTCTATAAGTACTGATATGTATAGTGTACTGTCTATGTATATGTATAGTGTATAGTCTATATGTACTGATATGATATAGCGTAGTGATATATAGTGTACTGTTTATATGTGTTTGTATTATAATGTAGTGATGCAGTATACTGCGTATATGTAGTGGTATTATAGTGTACTGTGTATATGTAGTGGTATTATATTGTAGTGGTATTGTAGTGTAGTGTGTATATGTGGACTGATGTGAACCAGTGTAAACCTGGTCTGGACTGATCTAGTGTTACTGACCTCTGGCCTTCCTCTTGTAGTAGATCAGACCTGCCAAAGACAAAATCAAGCCCAGAAGCAGACCTGACGCTCCGGTGGCGATCTTGTTTCTGTCTGATTGTGGCATGGAGGGATCTGGAGAGACAGACACATGTCTCTATCTATAGACACATCTGCATGTTGACCTGTCTCTCTATGTCTTCATCACCTATCCATGGACAGAGACACACATAGATACTCACTCCAGTCCACTTTCTTAGGAGAGGGGAAACTGGCGTGTTCCACCATGCAGGTGATCTTCTCTCCAGACCTGAGATGAAATAAGTGAAGAAGAAGAAAACACAGGAAATAAACAACATATCAACAATAAATAAGACACGATGTGATTGGATGAGGTAAGTCTGTACTTTCCTGTCTGTCTGCACAGAAACTATTCGAGTCTGATACTAAACATCAGCCCAGTTTAAAACACGGTATTAATACACAATAAATACTCTGTCGTCCATCTGGGATCTCACCTGTAAAGAGCCACGCATCCCACCTTAAATATACAGCTGGTGTCTACAGAGCAGACACTAGGGAGACACGTTCCACCTTAAACATACAGCTGGTGTCTACAGAGCAGACACTGAGGAGACACGTTCCACCTTAAACCATCACTTTGTGCTTTGTTTTCCAGTCATTGTGTGTGTGTGTGTGTGTGTGTGTGTGCGTGCGTGTGCGTGTGTGTGTGCGTGCGTGTGTGTGTGTGCGTGAGTGTGTAGTGTTAAAGTGTTGTGTATGTATTTGGACCGGTCCATTCGGTACTGAGTCTAAGTGTTCTGACCTGGGCGTGTACTCCAGGTAGGAGTGGATCTGGTAGTACCAATCACCATTTGCCAGCTCATCGGTGGAAGTGACGTCAGAGGTCACCGGCTGTCCGTCTCTCAGCCAGGTGACACTGATGTATTTGGGGTAGAAGTTGTAGACACTGCACATCAGCATGGCCGGATGTCGGCCACTATGGGGCCTCACTGAAGTCAGTCTCACACTGGGCTCAGCTGGTAAAGAATAATAATTATTATTATTATTATCATCATCGTTATTATCATCATCATCATCATCATCAGGGCTTGAAATTAACTTTCTGAATCAACGTCAAATGTGTAGAGTTGCTAATCCTCAGAGTATATAATGTTTGGGGCCACATGGTGGCGCAGTGGTCAGCGCAGTCGCCTCACAGCAGAAAGGTCGTGGGTTGGAATCCCGGGGTAGTCCAACCTTGGCGGTTGTACTGATGTGTCGTAGGTTAGCTTACATTATTACGACAGCGGCCCCCAGAGGAGTTACCATAAACTGATTTACGGCAGTGCCTAGCAGCGCTGGAATAAAGCATGTTAAACGGCTCTTCTGCGGTGAGTCGCCTCAGTCCAGCCCTCCGCATTGAGGACTAGACTCTGTTATAGCCGGACCTCAAACAGGACTCATGAAAACCCGGCACGTTACTGTAACATGAGACTCATGCTAGATCTGCTGGATGATGCAGATGCAGTAAATTCTGAAGCACTTATTTTGTTCCTAGACTTCTATGAGGCCTTTGACGTGATTGAACTCACGGTTCTGTTACAGTCCGTCGAGGCGTTGGGCTTTGGGAATAACTTTGTTGGCATTGTCAATATGTTTTACAAAGATATGAATAGTTCTGTTATGATGAACTTTAACAGCTGTAAAAGAGTCCAGATGAACAGAGGGCTCCGCCAAGGCTGCCCTGTTCCTCCTCCCTTATTTATTTGAGGAGCTGAATTCTTATCAGTTAATATCGAGAATGATGGACGTTTGGAAGGAATGTCGGGTTTTGGTGGAGAGTTAAAAATCTCACAACTGGCAGACGACACCACTTTGTTTTGAAGGACAAGAAGCACGTGAGGAACTCTGTTACCTCAGGTAACCAATGTTCCAGGGCCTCGGACCTGCGAATAAATGTGTGCACATGTGGAATGTTGTCTGTGTGTGGTTGTAGCGATTGTGTAGTTGGAAACATTCGGTAAAAGAGTCCGTTAAGTATTTGGGAATATATACAACTACATATCTTACAGCTAGACAACATCTCCATTTCTCCAACAGATTAAAAAGACCAAGTCTGTCTTCAGGATTGGTCTTGGAAGGGGTTTCTCTATTTTAGGAGGAGTTCTCCTCTCCAAAGCAGAGGGCCTGTCTCGCTTTGTGGGTCCATCTGTGTCTCTATTGGTTTATGGTTCTACCGCCACAGAAGCAAATAGAACTTTCTTAAATGTCATTTGGAAGAATAAACCACACCAGCTTAAAACATGTGTCCTGTCCAGCAGTGAAGCAGAAGGAGGTCTGGAAGTTCTAGATTCCGTTGATTCTGGTAACACAACACACAAACACGCTCACACTTGTTGTGTGATGGTGAAATGTCCCATAAGTGTTGGACTGGTGTAGAGTCTCGTGACTCTGTCCCTCCTTTAACATGAGACACGTGATCTGCTGCTGTCTTCATCCAGAAGATGTGCTCTTCAGCATCTGATTAATTGTGTTACTGTAGATGCAACATGTGTACTCACAAACAGGAGTTGTGTAAATCATTACCTAAGATCCCTGCTTGTCTCCAAGAAGTGAGTCTTTCCTTAAACCTCTCAGCCTTGAAACAACAACACAAGTAACGAGCTGCTGACCTACTACCACACTTGTGTCCTGACAGCCGTCTGTTACTTTACATGTGTACACGTGTACTCCCCTTGTGTTTTGTTGTGTGTCTGTTCTTTGTTTGTATTATGTTGTTACCATTTATTAGGGGTCCAAGCCCCAGGGGCTGGGGACCCCTATTGTTTCTGCTCAGATTTTTATTTTATTTTATTTTATTTTTTTATTTTTCCGTTGGTAAAAGTGGTACTGCAGCCTACACCGTAACAGATTCTACAAAACCCTTTGGAGGCCTGGTACAGAACTTCGCACTTACCCCACAAGCAAAACATGACACTTGTCAACCAGTTGGTGGCGCTATTTTGAACGTAAACGCGTTTTGGCGTGTAACTCCCAAACCGTACATCGGACATGCAAAACCTTTACATGCACAGATTCACTGAGCATAGCTGAGTCACGTGGTATAGGCCACGCCCATTTCTGCTGTAATATCATTTCGCAAATTTGCGAAAATAGCCAAAACTACTTGTCCGAACTCCTCCTAGGCCGTGCGATCGATTTACACGAAACGTGGCACACATCATCTACAATCACTCAAGGCAAAAAAGTTGTCGAAAGAATTTTGATCCGTTGCTCGGTTTTGATTTGACAGATCAATGAACCTTGACTGAAAAACGGTGATTTTCCATGACGGTGCCATAAATCATCAATGCATTGACATATCAACTTGAAATTTTAGTCGTATGTCACGTATTGTCAAAAGATCCTAACTCCTGAAGTGCGTTTCATTTGTCCATTAGGGGGCGCTATAAATTGGAGAAGTTTATATCTCATAATTGGCAACATGGACTTGGATGAAATTTGGGGTGCGCAATCTAGGACCGTACTGGAGTTGATACATACCTAATATTTTTTATTTTCACACATATTTGATCAAACTATTCCAAAATATCTTACAGGACACGTGACACTACCAGCATGACGTGTGAATGTGTTCAGATGTTTATCAGCTACGGTTTTTGTGTTATAAGCGTTTAAAGTGTAAGGGACAACATGCAGCTCTTTAACAGCAGCTATGCTATTGGTTCAAGGTGGCGGATCTTGTTCACAGCAACTCCGATTAACACGAAACTTGGTCCACCAATAAGTCATGACGCCCTGAGGCTCTGTGCATTATTTACTGTTAATTGGCCAATTTTAGACGTATGTGACGTATTGTCGAAAGGTCCTAACCCATGAAGTGCGTTTCATTTGTCCAGTAGGGGGCGCTATAAATTGGAGAAGTTTATATCTCATAATAGGCACTATGGATTTGGAGGAAATTTGGGGTGCACAATCTAGGACCATACTGGAGTTGATACCTGCAATTTGGTCATGATTGTAAAAGTGGGCGTGGTTTATGACAAAAATGTTAATTTCACCTGCGAAACTTAAAAAATGCCCCAAAATGTCCCCCAAATCCCCTGCACATCCTACAGAGCTGAGATGTTGTGAGCAGATCCAGTAAGTGATGCCAACACTTTGCTGCACTGCAACATAGGGTCAATTCAGAAGTCCGTCACTCTATATTTTTCAAAATATGAAAAATCATAAAACACAAACATTTCTGCACAGATTCATTCAATTGCTACCAACATCGCCACAGACATTCTGGAGAATGAACATATCAAGGGGGTCAAAGGTCATTCTAATCGGTCAAAACATGCATCCACACCAATGTACAATATATGCCTGTACAGTGTACAATATACCTAATATTTTTTATTTTCACGCATATTTGATCGAACTATTCCAAAATATCTGACAGGACACGTGACACTACCAGCATGACGTGTGAATGTGTTCAGATGTTTATCAGCGACGGTTTTTGTGTTATAAGCGTTTAAAGTATAAGGGACAACATGCAGCTCTTTAGCAGCAGCTGTGCTATTGGTTCAAGGTGGCGGATCTTTTTCACAGCAACTCCGATTAACACGAAACTTGGTCCACCAATAAGTCATGACGCCCTGAGGTTCTGTGCATTATTTACTGTTAATTGGCCACTAGGTGGCGCTATGCTGCAAAATCATGAAATGCGCTAAAATTATATATCCAAACTATACTGCTCAAAAAAATAAAGGGAACACCTAAAAACACAATATAGACCTCCTATGAATGAAATATTTCAGCTGAAAATCTTTATTTATTAGACAGAGGAATGTGTTTAGAGCAAAATAACCTAAGAATGATCAATGGAAATCAAAATCATTAGCCCATTAAGGTCTGGATTCAGAATCATACTCAAAATCAAAGTGGAAAATGAGAACATAGGCTGATCCAACTTCTGTGGAAATTCCTCAAGATGATTCAAAATGAGGCTCAGTAGTGTGTGTGGCCTCCACGTGCCTGTATGCACTCCCTACAACGTCTGGGCATGCTCCTGATGGGACGACGGATGGTCTCCTGAGGGATCTCCTCCCAGACCTGGATCAGGGCATCGGTCAACTCCTGGACAGTCTGTGGTGCGACATCGCGTTGGCGGATGGTACGAGACATGATGTCCCAGAGGTGCTCAATTGGATTCAGGTCTGGGGAACGTGCAGGCCAGTCCATAGCATCAATGCCCTCGACATACAGGAACTGCTGACACACTCTGGCCACATGAGGACGAGCATTGTCATGCATGAGCAGGAACCCAGGGCCCACTGCACCAGCATATGGTCTGACAATGGGTCTGAGGATCTCATCCCGGTACCTAATGGCAGTCATGGTACCTCTGGCTAGCACGTAGAGGTCTGTGCGGCCCTCCAAGGATATGCCTCCCCAGACCATCACTGACCCACCGCCAAACCGGTCATGCTGGAGGATGTTGCAGGCAGCAGAACGTTCTCCACAGCGTCTCCAGACTCTCTCACGTCTGTCACATGTGTTCAGTGTGAACCTGCTCTCATCTGTGAAGAGCACAGGGCGCCAATTGCGAATCTGCCAACCAAGATGTTCTCTGGCAAAGGTCAATCGGGCTGCACGGTGTTGGGCTGTGAGCACAGGCCCCAATTGTGGACGTCGGGCCCTCATACCATCCTCATGCATTCTGTTTCTCACTGTTTGAGCAGAAACCTGCACATTAGTGGCCTGTTGAAGGTCGTTTTGTAGGGCTCCGGCAGTGCTCCTCCTGTTCCTCCTTGCACAAAGGACCAGATAGCGGTCCTGCTGCGGGGTTGTTGTCCTCCTGCGGCCCCCTTCACGTCTCCTGGTGTACTGGCCTGTCTCCTGGTACCTCCTCCATGCTCTGGACACTGTGCTGGGAGACACATCAAATCTTCTTGCCACAGCACGCATTGATGTGCCATCCTGGATGAGCTGCACTACCTGAGCAACTTCTGTAGGTTGCAGATACCGCCTCACGCCACCTCTAGTGGTGAGGGCACTAGCAAAATGAAAAACTAACCAAAGATCGGCCAGAAAAGATGAGGACAGGCAAATGGTCTGTGGCCACCACCTGCAAATCCATTCCTGTTATAGGGGTTGTCTTGCAAATTAGACAATTTACCAAAAGGTGAAATTGATTCACAAATCAGTGTTGCTTCCTAACTGGACAGGTTGATATCTCAAAAATGTGATTGACTTGGAGCTACATTGCATTGCTTATGTGTTCCCTTTATTTTTTTGAGCAGTGTACTTGTAGCCTGTCAGTGTGATCAAACTGAAGCTTTGCAGCTAGCAGCTATGTACTCTTGTGAGCACCCTTCAGTAAAGGACATTTTATAATGCAAACCATTATCACCCCAAGTCCACTCTACTGCCCTTTGACGCGGCTACACAACGCACTACAGGAGTATAACTACACATTTCTTTCAGAATCAGCAAACAAGTCACAGAATGACCCATAGCAGCTGTAAGATAAGCCTCTGCTTCCACATCTCTGGCTCAGACACCGCCATTAGCTGCGTCTGTTAAGAAGTAATCTCAGTTTCCTGATGACGCCTTCACGCATTCACTGCATAGATGCTGAACTCAGATGCAGCATACTCATGCTTCATTATCTCCTCCTACTCCCACTTCAGCAGGTTTAATTAAAACACAAATAAGTTCCCTGAAGCTCAGAACAAGGTTTCCAGCAGGCTGCATTTCTCCCACTTTACTGAATAACTCACTGCAAGGCTGCCAAGAAACCCTCTGAAGTTAGTGGAAGACAACCTCTTCGCTCCTGTCAGCCCCACACTTGCCTCGTCCATGGGAGGGAACACTAGAATTGTACTTCTCCTAAAACAGATACTACACGCTCTTCCACTGTTATTACTCAGTACTTAACACTCAACATTGTTGACAAGTACGTACAGCCTAATACTACTCATTTCCCCACCTCATCCCTACATGTCATTATATTCTTTTAGACACATTATGTTGTTTTTCTTCCAGCCCCAACCCACACGATGTTAATAACCTGTTCCGGGTTTATCAATAATCCTTTGTTGACGTCATAGATGATCAATAGTTGTGCGCTGTGTTCACAACCATCCTCATACACCATCTTGACGGACAGCTTTACGACCACCGTCGCTGTTTAAGACTGAGACTTGCATCCGTCTAATAAGCAAACAGCTCAACTAGCGAGGCTCCTACAGACAGCCAGACCCGACTTACATACATGGGGGCTTGGAGCCCGTTAATACCTGCTGGCAGCGCTGCTTTATGTCGGGGACTGTCTCACACCCTGATTGGGTTCTTCTGACGTAGTTGTGTAATTATACTGAACCTGATGTGTGTCCGTAATACTACACACCTGTTTTATGTACCATGTTCTATTGTTCAATAATACACACACACACACACACACAAACACACACACACACACACAGACACACAAAGACACACAGACACACACACAGACATACAGACACATGCACACACACACACACAGACACACACAAACGCGCACACACACACACACGCACAAACACACACACAGAGACACACACACACAGACACACATACAGACACACACACACACACACACACAGACACACGCACACAGACACAGACACACACAAAGACATACAGACACACGCACACACACACACAGACACACACACACACCGACACACACAACTCACAGACGCACGCGCGCACACAACTCACAAACGCGCGCGCACCTACACACAGATACACACAAACACACACACAGACGCACACACGGTGACAAACACAGACACGCACGCACACACACACACACGGTGACAAACACACACACAAACACACAAACGGACACGCGCGCGCGCAAACAGAAACCCGCGCACACCGACACACAACTCAGAAGTGCGAGCACACACAACTCACAAACAGGCGCGCAAACTTACATACGCGCGCACACATACACACACACACGCACACACAAACACACACACACAACCACACACACACAAACACACACACACACACACGGACACACACGCGCGCATACAAAAACGCGCGCGAAGAGACACGCGCGCACACCTACACACACAACTCGCAGACGCGCGCGCGCACACAACTCACAATCACGCGCGCTCACTTACACACACGGATACATGCATGCATAATAATAGTACTAATAATAGTAGTAGTAACAGTAGTAGTCATAGTCATAATAACAGTACTACTAATAGTAGTAGTAACAGTAGTAGTCATAGTCATAATAACAGTACTACTAATAGTAGTAGTAACAGTAGTAGTAATAGTCATAATAATAGTACTACAAATAGTAGTAGTAACAGTAGTAGTAATAGTCATAATTATAGTACTACTAATAGTAGTAGTAACAGTAGTAGTAATAGTCATAATAATAGTACTACTAATAGTAGCAGTAACAGTAGTAGTCATAGTCATAATAACAGTACTACTAATAGTAGTAGTAACAGTAGTAGTAATAGTCATAATAATAGTACTACAAATAGTAGTAGTAACAGTAGTAGTAATAGTCATAATTATAGTACTACTAATAGTAGCAGTAACAGTAGTAGTAATAGTCATAATAATAGTACTACTAATAGTAGTAGTAACAGTAGTAGTAATAGTCATCGTAGCAGAGCAGCTCACCTGTCTTATCCAGTGCAGCTCGGTACCTTGTCTCTATACCAGGTTTGCAGTACGTCTCTTTCTGAGCTCTCCTTTGTGCCAGAAATGCAGGATCGTTGTTCCAGCGCTCTGCGTTACGGATACCAAGTTCAGTGTATCCAACAAACTTCCCCACAGTGCTGTTAAACCTGATAAATTCTATCTTATTGAAATAATAAGAGTGTATGTACTCTATGTCAGGAAGCTCAGAGGAGGTGAACACACATGTGGCCAGGTAATAATGCAAAAACGCATCTGGAAGAGAAAGAGAAACAGGTTCAAGTTACTTAGTTGAATTGTTTTAAAGACAATAATTAAAACCTCTTTTCTAACAACACAGCAGAGTCCATCCAACAGAGACTGATTTACATATTTTATCTCACCTGCTCCATAGAAACCCACGACCAGGAGGGAGCAACACACAACAAGGCAGCATGAAGCCATGTGTCTGTCTTGCTGATGAACACAATAAACTGTCCTCCTTTACAGACTGACTGGTGTGGACTGCCCCCTGGACATAAACCAGTCCACCACCCAATCACCGCACTGGGCTGGCTAGCTCTCCCAACATCAGCCAATAGAAAAAACAGAGGCCTGCCACGTCATCTGTTACCAGGTAGAGGGTAGAGCCTAATGCTGGAAAGGGACAGAAACTCACAGGTTCGAGCCTGTTCGGGGACTGAGAAGCTTTGGCCGGTGACAGAATGACAAGAGGACATGTGTTGTTAGTATAGCGCCCCCTAGCTGCAGGACACTCAACATGTAGACAATACACACTCAATATGTACACAATACACACTCAACATGTACAAGAACACACACATACACACACACACACACACACACACACACACACACACACACACACACACACACACACACACACACACACACACACACACACACACACACACACACACACACACACACACACATATGTGTGTGTGTGCAGAGCCGAATACTGCCGTGAAGGAGGTTGCACATTTCCTCATGTTTGGTACTTGTCCTCTGTAAGTAAGTTCCAAAACTCTCCATGCGCCCTGGACTTAAGCTGAATGTCAGCCTGTACTGTCAGCATCTCATCCTCCACTGCAAACGAGTTCAGGTGAAACAGTGTTGCCATTTTTGAGGCGAGGGAATCCACCTCTGTATCTTCCCCAAATGGGTAGCACATAAATGTAGCGATTGGCTCAAGCAAAGCAAAGTCTTGAAACCGTTTGTCAAAGTCTGACCGGACATTTTCCATCTGCTCTGTGTAGCGTGCACTGTCAAGTTGCGCACACGCCCTCCCTTGCTTCTCCAGCTCTGCTGCCAGGTTTCGGGAGTTTCCCAAATCACGGCGCTGCAACTTTGAGGACAGAAGTTGCATTTTCCGTTTGAAAGCGTTAACTGAGCTGATCATGTTTACCACGCTGTTGTCTTTTCCTTGCAGCTCTAAGTTAAGCTCGTTCAACATGTTGGTTAGATCAGGTAAAAACGCCAAGTCTAGCAGCCACTGATTGTCATTAAGTTGCTTGTGTTCCGCATGTTTAGTGATAAGGAGAAACTCCTTAATCTCCGGACAGAGCTCTCGACATCTCTGCAAGAATCTCCCTCTACTAAGCCTTCTCACGTCAGTGTGTAGCCAGAGGTCAGAGTAGTTACAGTCGGCCTCTTCCAAATGTGGACCAAACAACCGTCTTTGAAGAGACCTCGCTCGAGTAGAACAGACGGGTTTGGTTGCCACATCCATGAGCTCTTTCATGTTTAGCATTTTAGCGCATAATGCTTGTTGGTGTATTATGCAATGGTAATTAAGGAAGTCAGGGAAAGCATCGTCCTCCCTGCACTTGGTAATAAATCCATTGGAGCGGCCCACCATAGCAGGCGCACCGTCCGTGGTGATTGACACCAGTTTACATACTGGAAGCTGGATTTTATCCACAAAGTTTTTGAAGATCTGAAAAATGTCCTCTCCCCGCGTGTCTTCCTCCATGGGTAGTATTGTTAACAACTCCTCTTTTGCGGTCATATCTTGAAACACCATGCGAATGAAAATGCACAATTGGGCCGTATCACTGATGTCCGTAGACTCGTCCAATTGTAGTGAGAAACACTCGCAGTCCACGATGTCCCTCCAAAGCTGCTGTGTCAAATCACCGCCCATCCCTTCACTGCGCCTTGTGACACAATCTCTTGATAACTGGAGAGCTTTGATTGAAGATATTATTTCTGATTTGTTTTTAAAGTCCCGAAACAACGAATCTGCTGCCTCAAGGAAGGCCTCTTTCATCATCTCTCCAACTTGGGATGCTTTCTTATGCTTAATGATGGAGTGACTCACCCGTAAAGATGCTTCGGTGGCTGCCTTTGCCTTTGAATTCGGCTGGGTGAAAAATGACTGCTGGGCGATTAACTGCGATTTTAGTTCCCTCACCTTTCTCTTTCTCAGCTCGCTTTTCGGAGGGAAGTCATTGGCATAGTTTTTATGAACAGTTCGAAAGTGCCTCTCCACATTTCCTTTCTTTGGGATAGCAATGCTAGACTGACAGATGAGACAAACGTATTTGGAATAATACATGGTGAAAAAAAAGTCCTGCTCCCATTCCACATGGAAATGGTACGTTTTTTGTTTCTTACTAGGTCCGGCTCCCCCACTCATTTTTGTTTTGTTTCACTTTTTAGTAGAATTTTTTTTTAGAGAGTTGAACTAGCTAGCTCGATGCAGTTCTGCGTTAGCTCACGTTGTGGGCATGTGAACTTCAAGGTACGTTCGAGAAGGGCTCTGGTTGTTATGCTAACCTAATGTAACAAAGTTTTAGGTTCCGCTCTAGAATCTTTGGTTTTAGGCAACAGCAGACTGGCCGTCCTTTACGTCAATCAAAAGGCAAATGCCAAATGGAGGACAGATGATAGGCTAATGTCTTGGAAAAAAAAAAGTTTTTTGGAATGTCATGGAGATCTACCAGCACTGCCTTCGCGATCTACTGGTCGATCGCGATCGACGTAGTGGGCACCCCTGCCATACCTTGTATGTTGCAAAAATATCGGCGATTCTTAAGAAGGGTACACCCCCAGATGCCAGTGGTTCATATTGCCCCATTATTTTAACAAATGATAGCTGAATGTTTTCCAAACTATTGCTGATCAGACTTGGTTTGTTCCTCTTATAATTGAAGGTGATTAAACAAGCTTCATTGAAAATAGGGTGTCTCGGACCAATATGAGGAAATTACTCATCATTATCCAATATGCGAAAATCTATCAAAAGCAAGGTCTTGTTATTTCGCTTGATACGGAAAGGGCCTTTGGTAAAATAAGTGGCCTTACCTATTTAGTACCATGGGAAGGTTTTCCTTGGCAGGGACTGAATCAACTTGATGAAGTTGATGCACCATTCACCTAGGGCCAGTGTGGTGGTTAATGGCACGGGATCACCAGAATTCCTGTTGGGTAGGTCAACACGTCAAGGGGACTCTAGTCCCACTTGTTTTTTCCATTACCATTGAACCACTCGCCGGGGCTATTAGGAGCCACCCTAATTTAACAGGAATGCAATCGGACTTACTACATAGAAGATTGGTCTGTATAGGGATGACGTCTTATTGGTTGTTGCTGATCTACAGGAATCCATCCCTCCTATCATGTCAGTCATACATCATCTTTCAGGATACAACATACATGTGAACAAATCAGTGGCGATGCCACTTGGGTGTGATGAGAACACACCAAACTTGCCGGACTTTCCATTTTCGTGGTCTACTTCAGGATTCACGTACTTAGGGGTTTTCAGAACTTGTCACAGTCCATCTGAGTCATTGTTTTTGTCTCCTCTTGTTTCCTTGTCCTGTGCTTCCTGTTTTAAATTGACACTCACCTTGTTAGCTGTGTCCCAATTCAGGGTCTGCATCCTTCGGAGGGTGCAGCCTGCGCGGTCTGCGAAGCCGAATCCTCCGGAGGCTCCTCCGTATACCGCGTTAACGGTTGTTAAATGGGACGGTCTAGCCTTCGGTGGATTTTCTGGTTGCGTCACCTTATCCTTACGTCACGATTACTCTTGGGAGTTACTACTGAAAAATAATGGAGCCGGAGCTGCCGCTTTTGTTCTGTTTTAATTTGCCTCATGCTGGAGGAAGAGGAGATGCGCCGCCGTCATAGCCGGCGGCTGATCTATATCCGGCAGGGAGAGGACCGTGGAGAGGTAAACCTATTATTTTAACCCATGGTAATGTTATTATTAGATAGGTAGATGGATGATGTGGTGGACAGTGGAGACATGTGTAGTGAGCAGGTTTTGATATGTAATGAGCGCGCATGCGCGAGTGTGGAGACTTGAAGATATGCCTAGTAAAAGGTCAACGTTATGCCTTGGTCTCCGGTCCATTCATTACTAATATAAGTACTATAAAGTACGAGACATGGTGTCAGAAGTCGTCGTCCTCGCCTCTGAGATGAATACAATCACCCGACGCAAGTGAGCGGAATGATCCGTGCAGTTTGACTCCGTGAGAAAAGAGCTTCTGAAGTGTCCGAGTGAGCTAGCAGAGCTAACGCTAACGTGGAGCTGCGTTGATACAACGTTGGAGAGGAGCATCCGGAAGGTAAAACAGAATGGATTCTCTATTTTCAATAAGTCCGCCTGAAGCATTTGACTTGGGAGACTTTGGTAGTGGCCTAATTGGATGCGAGGTTTAGAAAGATTCCGCATAGCGGCAGCAGGACTAAATGCAAAGAGTCAAGAGTATCAAGCTAACTCGCTAGTTTACACTATGGGAGACATGGCGGAGGACGTTCTGAACACGTCAGCACTGACGGAGGAGGACAAGACAAAGTAGGACCAAGTAAAGCAAGCGTTCATAAACATCTCATATGCAAGCATAATGTGGTCTAGGAAAGAGCTAAATTCAACAAACGTAGCCAGGAGCCTGGTGAGACGGCTGAAGCGTTATTACTGCTGTGCATCAACTGGCTGAGCATTGTCAGTATGGACTTCTCCAAGACGAGATGATCAGAGACCGCCTTGTGGTAGGTACCAGAGACCATGGACCTGCAGAGAAGTTACAGCTAGATTCTGAGTTGACTCACGTGAAAGCTGTCACACAAATCCGCCAGAGTGAGGAAATTAAAAAGCAACAGCCTGCATTGAGACAGAGTAGCACAGATGGCACAGAGGCAAACATGGACGCAGTTAGATTCAAGTTCAAACAGAAATACTCCCCACACGGAAAAGGTGGTTTTAAACCAAAGGAAAGAGGGCAAAATAATGCAAATACTAAATGTGGCAGATGTGGGAAGACACATGAAAATTCATTCAATGCATGTCCCGCGCGCACTGCTGAGTGCAGGAAATGTAAGAAAAGTGGGCATTTTGGCCCCGTTTGTAAAACGAAAATGAGAGTGGAAGAAATGAAGGAAAATGACTTGGATGAAAGCGTAGAGACATTGTTCCTGGGCACAGTGAATTGTACAACATCCAACACATTCTGGCAGAAATCGGTTGCAGTGAATGGTCAGCAGATGACGTTCAAGTTGGACACGGCGCTGCAGTGACAGCTATCCCGGCACATCTGTATTCACAAAAGCGACATGGAAAGCTGCTACTGAAAACCAAAAGACTGTGTGGCCCAAGTAACTCTCCCATAGAGGTGAAGGGACATGTTGCTGCGGATATTAGTCACGGTGGAATTGTAGTGAAGCAGCAAGTGTATGTTGTGCCAGGGTTAGTGACTCCTTTGCTTGGCTTACCAGCGATACAAGACGTCTGCCTGCTCAGCCCTGTGCAAGCTATCACAGCAGCTGAGGTAAGCTACAAAGAACAATATCCCAGAGTTTTCACAGGCTTAGGTAAGCTAGAGGGAGAATACAAAATTAAATTAAAAGAAAATGCCACTCCCTTTGCCCTCGCTGTGCCACGCCGTGTGCCATTGCTCTTAAGAGGAAAAGTTCAAGAAGAGTTAAAAAGGATGGAGGAAATGGGCGTTATTTCTCCCATAGAGGAAGCTACAGAGTGGTGCTCAGGAATGGTCGTAGTACCAAAACCTAATGGAAAAATTAAAATATGTATCGACCTAACCCGCCTGAACGAAAATGTGTGCAGGGAGCGACATATTCTTCCAGCTGTTGATGAGACGCTAGCTAAGCTAGCTGGAGCTAGGATTTTTTCCCAACTGGATGCCACTGCCGGTTTTTGGCAGGTGCCTTTGCACAAAGATTCAGCCCCACTCACCACCTTCATCACACCATTTGGCCGTTATTGTTTTAATCGGCTTCCCTTTGGAATATCATCCGCGCCAGAACACTTTCAGAAGCGTTTAACGCAGATGCTTGACGGCCTAGAAGGAACTTTGTGTCATGCAGATGACATCCTGGTGTTCGGTGCCACGCCCAAAGAGCATGATGACAGGGTGCATCAAGTGTTGCAAAGACTGCAGCAGCGAGGCCTAACTCTGAATGACAAATGTCAGTTCGCAGTGAAGCAGGTCAAATTTCTCAGACACGTTGTCAGTTCAGAGGGCATACAAGCAGATCCTGAGAAGATTAGGGAAATTAGAGAGATGCCACCACCCAAAGATGTGGCTGACGTAAAACACTTCATGGGGATGGTCAACTATGTGGGGAAATTCTCTCCTAACATCGCAGAGCTCACTGGGCCAATCAGAGAACTCCTGAAAGCAGAAAACATGTGGATGTGGGGAGCAGCGCAGCAGTGTGCCTTTGAAAAGGTGAAAAACGAGCTCAGCTCATCTACTGTCCTTGCCCAGTACAGTCCAGAGAAACCGACCAGGGTGTCAGCAAACGCATCGTCTTACGGATTAGGAGGGGTCTTATCTCAGCTTCAAGAACCTGGAGACTGGAGGCCAGTGGCTTTCATATCTTGCAGCATGACTGAAACAGAGTGCAGATATGCCCAAATTGAAAAGGAGGCCCTTGCTGTCACCTGGGCTTGCGAAAGATTTCACACCTACCTCCTGGGCCTACACTTTGTGATGCAAACCGACCACAAACCGTTAATCAGTCTTCCCAGCTCAAGACTGCTGGATG
Organism: Lampris incognitus; assembly: GCF_029633865.1. Classification (NCBI taxonomy): domain Eukaryota; kingdom Metazoa; phylum Chordata; class Actinopteri; order Lampriformes; family Lampridae; genus Lampris; species Lampris incognitus. Next base: position 39,645,385 of record NC_079227.1, read on the forward strand.
ACGTCCCGCCTCGTATAATGCGCTTCAGATTGAGACTTCTACGTTTTTCCTACTCAATCGTACATGTACCAGGGAAAAATCTTATTGCAGCTGATGCTCTATCAAGAGCTCCACTCCAGCGTACTACAACAGAGGAAGACCTTGTGCTTCAGAACGACATCACAGCTCAAATCAATGAGGTCATTCAGCAACTCCCGGCCTCACCTGAGAAGTTGCTACAAATAAGAAGAGCACAAGAAGAAGATCCAGTGTGTAAGCAGCTGTCCTCCCTGATCCACACAGGATGGGAAAGAAGCAGTTCTGCGCCACAGTTAAAGCCTTTCTGGCAATACAGAAACGACGACCTGTTGATGGTGGATGGCCTGTTGATGAAAGGAAAGAGAAGACTGATTCCAGCAAGCATGCAACAGGACATCTTGGACAAAATTCACCAGGGAATGGTGAAATGCATGGCCAGGGCCCATGAAGCAGTGTGGTGGACTGGGCTGACAAAACAGATCAGAGAGAAGGTATGTCAGTGTGAAATTTGTGCTAAAAAGAGTCAAAATGCCACAGAACCTCTGATGACCACACCCTTGCCATCACGCCCATGGGAACGGCTAGCAGCTGACTTATTTGAGTGGAAGAAGGGTCAGTATTTAGTAGTCATTGATTACTATTCAAGACACATTGAGGTTGCCAATTAAACAAGCACTTCAGCAACAGCTATGATTGTGAAAATAAAAGTCATCTTTAGCCGCCACCGGGTGCCGGATACACTCGTCACAGACAAGGGAACGAAGTTTGCTGCTGCAGAGTTCGCAGATTTTGCTAAAGATTACAACTTTCAACATGTTACCAGTAGCCCCTGTTACCCGCAAAGCAATGGGGAAGCTGAACGTGCAGTAAAGACTGTGAAATCCTTGTTGCAGAAGAGTGAGGACCCTCACAAAGCGCTTATGGTGTACAGAGCAACTCCTCTTGCCCAGGGAGTATCATCGACACAGCTGCTGATGGGGCGCAACATCCAAACACCCCTTCCGGTGTGTCCACGCACTCTCAAACCAGCATGGTCAGACTTGAGAGCTTTTGAGTTGAAAGACCAGGAGCTTAAAAGACAACAGGCTGAAGGATACAACAGACGACATAGAGCATGGGAGACACCACCACTCCAGCCAGGTCAGAGAGTTTGGATACGGAATGTTCCACACACAGGAGTCGTCTCTGGATCAGCAGGGACACCACGTTCATACGTGATCCAAACCTCAACAGGCAGTCTCCGAAGAAACCGTTCTCATTTGAGAGCAGTGCCTTCACCGTCTGGAAGCCAGCCAGACTCTGGACTACACACCAGAGTTGGCAGGGCAGTCAAGCCTGTTAAAAGACTGAATTTGTAGTTTAGTGTTGTGAGTATACACGAAGCAGAATAACTTCCATACCACAACAGAGAGGATCAGGTGGTCTACCCTACCTCTCAGTTAGGTTATGTACTTGTCTTGATAGGTTCATAGGTTAAAAAAAAAGAAAAGGAAAATTAGATGTGAAATGTGTGTCTAGATATGAGATGTGAAATGTGTGTTTAGATATGAGATGTGAAATGTGTGTCTAGATATGAGATGTGAAATGTGTGTCTAGATATGAGATGTGAAATGTGTGTCTAGATATGAGATGTGAAATGTGTGTCCAGATATGAGATGTGATATGTGTGTCTAGATATGAGATGTGAAATGTGTGTCTAGATATGAGATGTGAAATGTGTGTCTAGATATGAGATGTGAAATGTGTGTCTAGATATGAGATGTGAAGTTCATTTAACCAGTCTACATATGCTCACGTTTACAGAGAGGTTTAAGGTGCCAGCTGTTCCCCTGCCTTGTTGGTAAAATCAGCATTAGGCTTTATTAACATGTGATTTAATTGTTCTGTAAAGATCCTGAAAGTATCAGTGTAAAAGGGGGAGATGTAGTGAGCAGGTTTTGATATGTAATGAGCGCGCATGCGCGAGTGTTGGGACTTGAAGACATGCCTAGTAAAAGGTCAACGTTATGCCTTGGTCTCCGGTCCATTCATGACTAATATCAGTACTATAAAGTACAAGACAACGTGCACCCCCAAACAAACTCTGGGGACCATCCTTGATGAGTCCCGCTGGCAGCCAGAAGACACCAGGGTCTTTCTTGTGGCATTCCATCCAGCCCAGCAGCACCGTCAGGGACTCCTGCTCAGCAAAGTTTGTTCCCCTAATTTGTGAATAGTTGTACATTTTAAGACTGTCGCTTAATTATTAATTATAATAAAAGAAAAAACTCAGTCCTTTGTTGCCCGTGAAATGTTTGTTAACCCTTTTATAAATGGTTGTACTTTAGTTGCAAATAGTAAAAAGAATAGATAACACATATAACAAAGTAACAATATTTTAATTTATAAAACATCTAACGTTTTGCACAATAAACTTATTCATAACAATTAATACCCACACAAAGAACAACAACCAATCAACGCCTGTCTCTCATTCTGGCTCCAGTAAACAGTTGCTGGTTGTCTTCACGGAGTGGGATGAACTGCACAGTTTGTTCCTTTCTGCCTTAAACAAGCTGACATGTAAAGCATGTTGTGTGTTATGTCACCAGACATAAGGCTTCTTATGGACTACATTCATCATAATTAAAACGTTTAACTACACTTAACGGTTTTACAGTCTGGAAATAAGGCAGGACTCACAACTTAACCTGACATTAGTTCATCTTGGTGCATTGATGTAGATAATATGAAGTATCAATAGTCTATAAAATGTCCCGATCATCTTAGATATGAGTCCAGCTTGTAAAGTGGAACATGGGAAAGTGAAGCGTTATAAGGCTTTAGTTCAAAGCTGAAACTGAGGCCTCACATCGAGCCGTCGGCTAGCATGCTAGGTGGCTACATGGAAGCAATACTAACCTCACGTATCTTAACAGACATTTTGAGCTTTTAAGCTCCCCTGAAGTTTAACATATCTGCCGTTAGATGTTCAAATGAGTAGAAACCCAGTACTTACATTTATAAGGGAAATCTTGCTCGGTGCTTTGAACAGACATTCGTCCGCCGCCCATTATTTATTTATCTTTATTTGTTGTTGGTGAGGAGAAGGGGCGGAGCAGCGGCGCGCAAAACATCTTGGGATATGGAAGTCCGCGAAGGATAGTAGCGGTGCATACATAAGACATATAAAGAGTAGACGCCGCATTGGCTGTTGGGGCGCGAGAAATACGGCCGCCATCTTGGACCGGTCATCCTACGAGTTGCCTAGCAGCAGAATACACGACACGACTGAGAAAGATGGCAGAACACTGTTCAGCATATTCCTGCTCCAATCGACGGACCATGGAAAACAGGGCCCGGGGGATTACTTTTCACAAGTAAGATTGAACATACGGTGGCACCACATTGCAAAACTCACCTCTCTTGACCTGCAGAGAGGGAGCACGAGAAAGAAACTCTGCAGAACAGGTCTCTTTCAAGGGTTTTAGGGGTTTCATGTCAAACTTTAATTAGCAACTTTTATTCTTTCCCCGACATTGTTATGCTACATTGTTTATATATTTATCTCTCTTTAAAATATATATGTATATCTGTATTTATGTTTTATTATTACATCATACTATTGGATATAATTACGATATTATTACAGTATTATACCAATTTATTATACACACACACACACACACACACTGTATACTTCCTACCCTCACATGTAAATATTTTGTGTTGTTGTCAGTGTTTACGTTTGTCCATTGTGTGTAATGCACTGGTCACCTATGTAAGCAACGTTGTACATGTGTAAATATGGTTTGGGGCGGGGATTTATATATATTTTTCATTTTCTCTGATATATAACATATATTGTTGTTATATATACTGTAGATATATAATGTGTTCATATATTGTTTATATATTTATATAGCCTAATCATATATTGTTTCTTCAACTTATTAAAATAGCTGACTTTACTGCCACTATCTGCTTCTGCCTCTCTATCATATTTTACCTTGTGTGTGTGTGTGTGTGTGTATATATATATATATAGTGAGCGTTTTGCTAAATACCGTATTGTTCCGAATATAAGACGACCCTGATTATAAGACGACCCCCCCCCCGTTTTTCAAGAATCATTTTTGGAAAAATACTTTTTGAAGAGCAAATATTGGTTTTATAAAGAAAAACATTATATTTGAAAATAATGATAATAAAAACACATTGAATAAAACAAGGTAGTCTGTTTAACAGCTTTTAAATAAAATTATGTTTTCAATATATTTCAGATGAAATTGTCACATTTAAATAAAAAAATGTAAATACATTTGTAAATGAATGACTTATGGTATTTAAATAGCATACAAATGAAAATAAACTGTAGTCTATTGAGACTATCCATCTCATATTGAAAAAATAACCATTTCAACATTTCAATACCTGCATTAACCATCGAAGTGGTCTAATTTTAGAACGGTCTTGAAACAAATCTGACTGAGTGAGAATGTATATTGACATTCAAAAGTCTAGAACTCGAATGTAAGACGACCCCCCCTTTTTCATACGTATTTCCAGGGTAAAAACCCCGTCTTATATTCAGAACAATACGGTAGCTACCTATCATACATCACATATATCATATATCAGAATATTCTATTACTGTTAAGCCAACTATAAACATTAAAATACGTCAAACCATGTGTCCTGTATCAGCTACATGTATGACGTTTTCATCAACAAAAGAGGCGTGGAAATCAGTTTGGTATTCAGCGAGTTATGATTGATTAACTGCGCTGACAGTTCATTGCGCCTGCCAAACACATTACACTGAGTGGAGCGGGTGACCGGTCCAAGATGGCGGCCCCACGGCTCGTCAGCGTCAATAGGCAGCAGCGGTCGATGCGGCGTCTACTCTTTATATGTCTATGACATCAGAATCTGTAGAGCATTAGTGAGAATACGAGCAGGAGGCAATGAGATCCAGCAGGGGGCAGTACTGACAAGCTGGGAGAAAACCTTCAGGTGAAAGCGACACACACTGGACTGCCACCAAAACAACCAACGAGGAAGAAGCGTCACTTCCTGCTTCAGCTGGTTGGAACCAGAACACGCCCTGTTAAAAAATACCAACGATAAGAAAAGTGGTGAAGAGTGAAGAGACTGAAATACAACCAAACAAGTCTGGCCCACTTCAAGTACTGATGACACCCACTAATGTGTACAGTGTACTGTACATGTGTACTGATATGTATAGTGTACTGTCTATATGTATAGTGTACTGTCTATATGTACTAATATGTACAGTGTACTGTCTATAAGTACTGATATGTATAGTGTACTGTCTGTATATGTATAGTGTATAGTCTATATGTACTGATATAGTGTAGTGATATAGAGTGTACTGTTTATATGTGTTTGTATTATAATGTAGTGATGTAGTATACTGCGTATATGTAGTGGTATTATAGTGTACTGTGTATATGTAGTGATATTATAGTGTAGTGTGTATATGTAGTGGTATTATAGTGTACTGTGTATATGTAGTGTTATTATAGTGTACTGTGTATATGTAGTGATATTATAGTGTAGTGTGTATATGTAGTGGTATTATAGTGTAGTGGTATTATAGTGTAGTGTGTACATGTGGACTGATGTGAACCAGTGTAAACCTGGTCTGGACTGATCTAGTGTTACTGACCTCTGGCCTTCCTCTTGTAGTAGATCAGACCTGCCAAAGACAAAATCAAACCCAGAAGCAGACCTGACGCTCCGCTGGCGATCTTGTTTCTGTCTGATTGTGACATGGAGGGATCTGGAGAGACAGACACATGTCTCTATCTATAGACACATCTGCATGTTGACCTGTCTCTCTATGTCTTCATCACCTATCCATGGACAGACACACATAGATACTCACTCCAGTCCACTTTCTTAGGAGAGGGGAAACTGGCGTGTTCCACCATGCAGGTGATCTTCTCTCCAGACCTGGGATGAAATAAGTGAAGAAGAAGAAAACACAGGAAATAAACAACATATCAACAATACATAAGACGTGATGTGATTGGATGAGGTAAGTCTGTACTTTCCTGTCTGTCTGCACAGAAACTAGTCGAGTCTGATACTAAACATCAGCCCAGTTTAAAACACGGTATTAATACACAATAAATACTCTGTCGTCCATCTGGGATCTCACCTGTAAAGAGCCACGCATCCCACCTTAAACATACAGCTGGTGTCTACAGAGCAGACGCTGAGGAGACACGTTCCACCTTAAACATACAGCTGGGGTCTACAGAGCAGACGCTGATGAGACACGTTCCACCTTAAACATACAGCTGGGGTCTACAGAGCAGACGCTGAGGAGACACGTTCCACCTTAAACATACAGCTGGTGTCTACAGAGCAGACACTGAGGAGACACGTTCCACCTTAAATCATCACTTTGTGCTTTGTTTTCCAGTCATTGTGTGTGTGTGTGTGTGTGTGTGTGTGTGTGTGTGCGTGAGTGTGTAGTGTTAAAGTATTGTGTATGTATTTGGACCGGTCCATTTGGTACTGAGTCTAAGTGTTCTGACCTGGGCGTGTACTCCAGGTGGGAGTGGATCTGGTAGTACCAATCACCATTTGCCAGCTCATCGGTGGAAGTGACGTCAGAGGTCACCGGCTGTCCGTCTCTCAGCCAGGTGACACTGATGTATTTGGGGAAGAAGTTGTAGACACTGCACATCAGCATGGCCGGATGTCGGCCACTAGGGGGCGTCACTGAAGTCAGTCTCACACTGGGCTCAGCTGATAAAGAATTATTTTGTTATCATCATCATCATCATCATCATCATCATCATCATCATCATCATCATCATCATCAGGACTTGAAATTAACTTTTTGAATCAATGTCAAATGTGTAGAGTTGCTAATCCCGAGAGTATATAATGTTTGGGGCCACATGGTGGCGCAGTGGTTAGCGCGGTCGCCTCACAGCAGAAAGGTCGTGGGTTGGAATCCCGGGTTAGTCCAACCTTGGCGGTTGTACTGATGTGTCGTAGGTTAGTTTACATTATTACGACAGCGGCCCCCAGAGGAGTTACCATAAACTGATTTACGGCAGTGCCTAGCAGAGCTGGAATAAAGCATGTTAAACGGCTCTTCTGCGGTGAGTCGCCTCAGTCCAGCCCTCCGCATTGAGGACTAGACTCTGTTATAGCCGGACCTCAAACAGGACTCATGAAAACCCGGCACGTTACTGTAACATGAGACTAATCCTAGATCTGCTGGATTATGCAGATGCAGTAAATCCTGAAGCACTTATTTTGTTCCTAGACTTCTATGAGGCCTTTGACGCGATTGAACTCACGGTTCTGTTACAGTCCGTCGAGGCGTTGGGCTTTGGGAATAACTTTGTTGGCATTGTCAGTATGTTTTACAAAGATATGAATAGTTCTGTTATGATGAACTTTAACAGCTGTAAAAGAGTCCAGATGAACAGAGGGCTCCGCCAAGGCTGCCCTGTTCCTCCTCCCTTATTTATTTGAGGGGCTGAATTCTTATCAGTTAATATCGTGAATGATGGACGTTTGGAAGGAATGTCGGGTTTTGGTGGAGAGTTAAAAATCTCACAACTGGCAGACGACACCACTTTGTTTTGAAGGACAAGAAGCACGTGAGGAACTCTGTTACCTCAGGTAACCAGTGTTCCAGGGCCTCGGACCTGCGACTAAATGTGTGCACATGTGGAATGTTGTCTGTGCGTGATTGTAGCGATTGTGTAGTTGGAAACATCCGGTAAAAGAGTCCGTTAAGTATTTGGGAATATATACAACTACACATCTTACAGCTAGACAACATCTCCATTTCTCCAACAGATTAAAAAGACCAAGTCTGTCTTCAGGATTGGTCTTGGAAGGGGTTTATCTATTTTAGGAGGAGTTCTCCTCTCCAAAGCAGAGGGCCTGTCTCGCTTTGTGGGTCCATCTGTGTCTCTATTGGTTTATGGTTCTACCGCCACAGAAGCAAATAGAACTTTCTTAAATGTCATTTGGAAGAATAAACCACACCAGCTTAAAACATGTGTCCTGTTCAGCAGTGAAGCAGAAGGAGGTCTGGAAGTTCTAGATTCCGTTGATTCTGGTAACACAACACACAAACACGCTCACACTTGTTGTGTGACGGTGAAATGTCCCATAAGTGTGCGACTGGTGTGGAGTCTCGTGACTCTGTCCCTCCTTTAACATGAGACACGTGACCTGGTGCTGTCTTCATCCAGAAGATGTGCTCTTCAACATCTGATTAATTGTGTTACTGTAGATGCAACATGTGTACTCACAAACAGGAGTTGTGTAAATCATTACCTAAGATCCCTGCTTGTCTCCAAGAAGTGAGTCTTTCCTTAAACCTCTCAACCTTGAAACAACAACACAAGTAACGAGCTGCTGACCTACTACCACACTTGTGTCCTGACAGCCGTCTGTTACTTTACATGTGTACACGTGTACTCCCCTTCTGTTTTGTTGTGTGTCTGTTCTTTGTTTGTATTATGTTGTTACCATTTATTAGGGGTCCAAGCCCCAGGGGATGGGGACCCCTATTGTTTCTGCTCAGTTTTTTATTTTTATTTTAATTTTTTATTTTATCCGTTGGTAAAAGTGGTACTGCAGCCTACACCGTAACAGATTCTACAAAACCCTTTGGAGGCCTGGTACAGAACTTCGCACTTACCCCAGATGCAAAACATGACACATGTCAACCAGTTGGTGGCGCAATTTCGAAGGTCAACGCGTTTTGGCGTGTAACTCCCAAACCGTACATCGGACATGCAAACCTTTACATGCACCGATTCACTGAGCATAGCTGAGTCACGTGGTATAGGCCACGCCCATTTCTGCTGTAATATCATTTCGCAAATTTGCGAAAATAGCCAAAACTAATTGTTCGAACTCCTCCTAGGCCGTGCGATCGATTTACACGAAACGTGGCACACATCATCTACAGTCACTCAAGGCAAAAAGTTATCGAAAGAATTTTGATCCGTTGCTCGGTTTTGATTTGACAGATCAATGAACCTTGACTGAAAAACGGTGATTTTCCATGACGGTGCCATAACTCATCAATGCATTGACATATCAACTTGAAATTTTAGATGTACGTCACGTATTGTCAAAAGATCCTAACTCATGAAGTACGTTTCAATTGTCCAGTAGAGGGCGCTATAAATTGGATAAGATTATATCTCATAATTGACAACATGGATTTGGATGACATTTGGGGTGCACAATCTAGGATCATACATGCAATTTGGTCATGATTTTAAAAGTGGGCGTGGTTTATGAAAAAAAATTAAATTTCACCTGCGAATCTTCAAAAATGCCCCAAAATGTCCCCCAAATCCCCTGCACATCCTACAGAGCTGAGATGTTGTGAGCAGATCCAGTAAGTGATGCCAACACTTTGCTGCACTGCAACATAGGGTCAATTCAGAAGTCCGTCACTCTATATTTTTCAAAATATGAAAAATCATAAAGCATAAATATTTCTGCACCGATTCATTCAATTGCTACCAACATCGCCACAGACATTCTGGAGAATGAACATATCAAGGGGGCCAAACGTCATTCTAATCGGTCAAAACATGCATCCACAGCAATGTACAATATATGCCTGTACAGTGTACAATATACCTAATATTTTTTATTTTCAAACATATTTGATCAAACTATTCCAAAATATTTGACAGGGCACGTGACACTACCAGCATGACGTGTGAATGTGTTCAGATGTTTATCAGCGACGGTTTTTGTGTTATAAGCGTTTAAAGTATAAGGGACAACATGCAGCTCTTTAGCAGCAGCTGTGCTATTGGTTCAAGGTGGCGGATCTTGTTCACAGCAACTCCGATTAACACGAAACTTGGTCCACCAATAAGTCATGACGCCCTGAGGTTCTGTGCATTATTTACTGTTAATTGGCCACTAGGTGGCGCTATGCTGCAAAATCATGAAATGCGCTAACATTATATATCCAAACTACTTGTAGCCTGTCAATGTGATCAAACTGAAGCTTTGCAGCTAGCAGCTATGTACTCTTGTGAGCACCCTTCAGTAAAGGACATTTTATAATGCAAACCATTATCACCCCAAGTCCACTCTACTGCCCTTTGACACGGCTACACAACGCACTACAGGAGTATAACTACACATTTCTTTCAGAATCAGCAAACAAGTCACAGAATGACCCATAGCAGCTGTAAGATAAGCCTCTGCTTCCACATCTCTGGCTCAGACACCGCCATTAGCTGCGTCTGTTAAGAACTAATCTCAGTTTCCTGATGACGCCTTCACGCATTCACTGCATAGATGCTGAACTCAGATGCAGCATACTCATGCTTCATTATCTCCTCCTACTCCCACTTCAGCAGGTTTAATTAAAACACAAATAAGTTCCCTGAAGCTCAGAACAAGGTTTCCAGCAGGCTGCATTTCTCCCACTTTACTGAATAACTCACTGCAAGGCTGCCAAGAAACCCTCTGAAGTTAGTGGAAGACAACCTCTTCGCTCCTGTCAGCCCCACACTTGCCTCGTCCATGGGAGGGAACACTAGAATTGTACTTCTCCTAAAACATATACTACACGCTCTTCCACTGTTAGTACTCAGTACTTAACACTCAACATTGTTGACAAGTATGTACAGCCTAATACTACTCATTTCCCCACCTCATCCCTACATGTCATTATATTCTTTTAGACACATGTGTTGTTTTTCTTCCAGCCCCAACCCACACGATGTTAATAACCTGTTCCGGGTTCATCAATAATCCTTTGTTGACCTCATAGATGATCAATAGTTGTGCGCTGAGTTCACAACCATCCTCATACACCATCTTGACGGACAGCTTTACGACCACCGTCGCTCTTTAAGACTGAGACTTGCATCCGTCTAATAAGCAAACAGCTCAACTAGCGAGGCTCCTACAGACAGCCAGACCCGACTTACATACATGGGGGCTTGGAGCCCGTTAATACCTGCTGGCAGCGCTGCTTTATGTCGGGGACTGTCTCACACCCTGATTGGGTTCTTCTGACGTAGTTGTGTAATGATACTGAACCTGATGTGTGTCCGTAATACTACACACCTGTTTTATGTACCATGTTCTATTGTTCAATAACACACACACACACACACACGCACAAAAGCACACGCACGCACGCACACACGCACACGCGCGCGCGCACTTATACACACAAACACACACACACAGATACAAACATAAAACACACACACACGCACACACGGTGACAAACACACACTCACACACAAACAGACACGCGCGCACACCGAAAGACAACTCAGAAACGCGCGCACACACTTACAAACGTGCGCGCGCACACACGCGCTCACACAACTCACAGACGCGCGCGAACACACAGAAACACACACATACATCCACTACTAATAGTAGTAGTAACAGTAGTAGTAGTCATAATGATAGTATTAGTAACAGTAGTAGTAATAGCCATAATAACAGTACTACTAATAGTAGTAGTAACAGTAGTAGTAATAGTCATCATAGCAGAGCAGCTCACCTGTCTTATCCAGTGCAGCTTGGTAATCTATCTCTATACCAGGTTTGCAGTATCTCTCTTTCTGAGCTCTCCCTTCTGCCAGAAATGCAGGATCGTTGTTCGCGCGCTCTGCGTTACGGATACCAAACTCATCATATCCAACATGCTTCCCCACAGTGCTGTTAAACCTCATAAATTCTATCTTATTGAAATAATAAGAGCGTATGAACTCTATGTCAGGAAGCTCAGAGGAGGTGAACACACATGTGGACGTGTAATACCACAAAAACGCATCTGGAAGAGAAAGAGAAACAGGTTCAAGTTACTTAGTTGAATTGTTTTAAAGACAATAATTAAAACCTCTTTTCTAACAACACAGCAGAGTCCATCCGACAGAGACTGATTTACATATTTTATCTCACCTGCTCCATAGAAACCCACGACCAGGAGGGAGCAACACACAACAAGGCAGCATGAAGCCATGTGTCTGTCTTGCTGATGAACACAATAAACTGTCCTCCTTTACAGACTGACTGGTGTGGACTGCCCCCTGGACATAAACCAGTCCACCACCCAATCACCTCACTGGGCTGGCTAGCTCTCCCAACATCAGCCAATAGAAAACACAGAGGCCTGTCACGTCATCTGGTACCAGGTAGAGGGTAGAGCCTAATGCTGGAAAGGGACAGAAACTCACAGGTTCGAGCCTGTTCGGGGACTGAGAAGCTTTGTCCGGTGACAGAATGACAAGAGGACATGTGTGGTTAGTATAGCGCCCCCTAGCTGCAGGACACTCAACATGTACACAATACACACTCACCATGTACACAATACACACTCAACATGTACACAATACACACTCACCATGTACACAATACACACTCAACATGTACAAGAACACAAACACACACACACACACACACACACACATATATATATATATATATATATATATACACTACCGTTCAAAAGTTTGGGATCACCCAAACAATTTTGTGTTTTCCATGAAAAGTCACACTTATTCACCACCATATGTTGTGAAATGAATAGAAAATAGAGTCAAGACATTGACAAGGTTAGAAATAATGATTTGTATTTGAAATAAGATTTTTTTTACATCAAACTTTGCTTTCGTCAAAGAATCCTCCATTTGCAGCAATTACAGCATTGCAGACCTTTGGCATTCTAGCTGTTAATTTGTTGAGGTAATCTGGAGAAATTGCACCCCACGCTTCCAGAAGCAGCTCCCACAAGTTGGATTGGTTGGATGGGCACTTCTTTGAGCAGATTGAGTTTCTGGAGCATCACATTTGTGGGGTCAATTAAACGCTCAAAATGGCCAGAAAAAGAGAACTTTCATCTGAAACTCGACAGTCTATTCTTGTTCTTAGAAATGAAGGCTATTCCATGCGAGAAATTGCTAAGAAATTGAAGATTTCCTACACCGGTGTGTACTACTCCCTTCAGAGGACAGCACAAACAGGCTCTAACCAGAGTAGAAAAAGAAGTGGGAGGCTGCGTTGCACAACTGAGCAAGAAGATAAGTACATTAGAGTCTCTAGTTTGAGAAACAGACGCCTCACAGGTCCCCAACTGGCATCTTCATTAAATAGTACCTGTTAGAGCCTGTTTGTGCTGTCCTCTGAAGGGAGTAGTACACACCGGTGTAGGAAATCTTCAATTTCTTAGCAATTTCTCGCATGGAATAGCCTTCATTTCTAAGAACAAGAATAGACTGTCGAGTTTCAGATGAAAGTTCTCTTTTTCTGGCCATTTTGAGCGTTTAATTGACCCCACAAATGTGATGCTCCAGAAACTCAATCTGCTCAAAGAAGTGCCCATCCAACCAATCCAACTTGTGGGAGCTGCTTCTGGAAGCGTGGGGTGCAATTTCTCCAGATTACCTCAACAAATTAACAGCTAGAATGCCAAAGGTCTGCAATGCTGTAATTGCTGCAAATGGAGGATTCTTTGACGAAAGCAAAGTTTGATGTAAAAAAAATCTTATTTCAAATACAAATCATTATTTCTAACCTTGTCAATGTCTTGACTCTATTTTCTATTCATTTCACAACATATGGTGGTGAATAAGTGTGACTTTTCATGGAAAACACGAAATTGTTTGGGTGATCCCAAACTTTTGAACGGTAGTGTATATGTGTGTGTGTGTGTGTGTGTGTGAGAGAGAGAGAGGTGTGTGTGTGTGTGTGTGTGTGTTACGGGTAATGTGAAAAACCGGGTGGTCTGCACATTAACCGGGTAGTGTGCCCCCCCCCCCGCTTGGATGGTTAATGTGGATGGAAGGAAGGTGCAACTCCTCTTGGTAGGATATTTGCATATGTAAATCAGCAGCAGCCTTCAGCCTAATGAGTCATGAAGTGAGGCCATGTGAGGAACCACAAGTTCTGCTAAATGAAAGAACAGACGTTGGCGATATCATTCTGTCTTTAGATCAACGTCCCCCCACTTGTATAACGAGGCTATTAGCATCAAAGAACACACACATGAGCCTCCTCCTCCTCCTCCTCCTCCTCCTCCTCTCTATCTGCTCCCTGATATGAAGGAGTAGCCTACACATTTGACAAGGGTGGACAGAAACGTCAGTGTCGGCCATCTCCCATCAGGCTGCTATAGCCTACTCTCACTGGAGACATGCGTCATCCAACCAATCCCAAATGGCGCCCCTCCGTGGACAGACTGGTAAATAACACTTTATGGAAGAGGGGTACTGGCGGGGGGTACCGAGACTAGATCAGCGGTCCCCAACCTTTTTTGCGCCACGGACCGGTTTAATGTCAGACAACATTGTCACGGACCGGCCTTTAAGGTGTGGCGGATAAATACACAAAATAAAATGACACGAGCGGCATAAAAACTGTGGTATTTTCTAAATATAATAATAAACGTGAATCCACCGTGTACTCGTATGCAACTTTATTAGCAGCGTCCTCGTAACATCGCGCCGACAACAGAACATGAGTAACATCCTCTCTGCCCCCTAACGCTCTCTGGTCGCCATGGTAACGTTTAAACGTGCCTTCAAAATAAGATGCAACTCAAAAACAAATATAAATTGCATGAAAATACGACTCACCGTAACTCTGAATCAGTGGGAGCCCTGAGCTGGTTTCTCTGCTCGGAGACGGTGCCATCTAGTGGTAATGGGACACAATGACACCCCAAGTGTGCCGCTCATGTCCAGTCTACTCCGTCCTTTTGTTTCGGTTGCCGTCACTGCAGAACATCCCGCTTCACACAAATAGGAGCGTGTCGGAAACGGCGACAGGGTTTCCAGCGCTGTTGTGCTGATCTCAGGGTATCTGCCGGGACTTTAACCCAGGACACCGGCAGAGTTGCCGTCTCCAACATACTTTTAAGGCCGCCGCCATGTGCGGTCTCCAGCAGCAGTTGATCTTCTTCTTGGCTAGACGTGCTGGATTCACCTGGTTCGTTGACAAATGGGTGGCGGATCCAGTCCTTGGCAGTTCGTGGGTCTTTTGTGGTTGGGAAGTAGCGCTCAAACTCTTGTAAAAGCAAAGACAGGTGATGGTGCAGCAGCTGGGAGAATGAAGGCTCGGTCTCAGTCTCTTCCAAATCCCCGCCAATGTTTGACACATGTCAAATATAACTCTGTTCACGCGCCGTCCCCACAGATCCAGCTGGGCTTTAAATGCAGCTACTTTATCTGCCAACTTGAAGACAGTTGTCATTTCCCCTGAAGGGACCGACTGAGTTCATTGAGCAGGTTGAATATGTCGCACAAGTCAGCGAGTTTTGCGCCCCATTCTGTAGTGATATAACGCCATGTATATCCACTGAAACTACACTAGGTGTTATGTACTACCCGGACTGTTATTATGGTTACACCACTACCATGTATGGTTATTTATGTCTGCCTACTGAGCCACGATTAAACCTGAGTTCTATAACCCGGTGTGGTCATTGATCCTCGACCAATACTACCCCAAGTATTACTTCCCATTCCTCGTCACTGACATGTGCTGCCAGCGGGGACTGGTTTCTGAGAGACATCTCTGCAGCGGCTCTCGTAACTCAAACACTCTGGCCAGCGACCTCCCTCGGGATAGCCATCCTAGTTCTGTGTATAAGAGAAGGTGTCTGCACTCCGCGTCCATCTCCTCACAAAGCTGCTCGAACAGGCGCGAGTCAAGGGCGCGTGCTCTGACGTGGTTAATAACTTTAACGACGTCATTCAATACGCTGTTAAGTTCCAGCGGTATTTCTCGGCTAGCCAGCATCTCCCGGTGAATGACACAATGCGTAGACTCACATTCAGGTGCAACCTCCTTAATCCGAGTAGTTACACCAGACAGCCACCAGTCCGGTCATGGCAGCAGCTCCGTCTGTGCATATGCCGACACAAAAGGACCGGTTCGGTTCTCCTGATATATAATCATCCAGCCACTTGAACAGTTCTGCGGCTGTGGTTTTGGTTGGCAACGACAGTGCACATAACATATCCTCATGCCAGTGTTGTAGTACTCGAGTCCAGGACTCGGACTTGAGTCCGACTCGAGTCCTGATTTTCATGACTCGTGACTCGACTTTGACTTGAGAACTGATGACTCGGACTTGGACTTGGACTCGCGAATTTACTGCATTCGGACTCGGAAGTTGGAGACCCGGACTCTGACTTTTTAATTGATAAAGACTGTTTTTGTTAGATTTTTTTTAAATAATATGCCCTATTAAAATATATTGATAGCTATATTAATACTGTAACATTATTCAATTCCGTGTAAGGGCAGGCACGTGTGTTCCACCTACATGCGGATTCACGTGGCGTGCATACCGTCATGTTCAGTAGCGCCAAGATGCCTAAAGAGACCCCCCGAATTGTGCGCTTTGCTTACACAGATTTTACAACAAATTCCAGCAAGATCACTGCTAGATGTTCGATATGTAAACGAACTATTGAGGAGAAGACCGGGACAACCTCAAACTTCAACAGACATCTGTCAAGGATGCACCCAGAAAAGTAAGTGATATGCAGTCCGTTGATGATATGGTTGGTGATCAGTTACCGTAGCTAGCTAGCTATCTAGCTACGGTAACATAGCCTCTGAGGTGACTCAACCACTGGTCCAAGATGTTGGGTCATGTCGTGTGGCGGGTATACCATATCACTAGAACCGTTGGGTTGGGTGGTGCGGCGGGTATACCACGTCACTAGAACCGTTGGGTTGGGTGGTGTGGCGGGTATATCATATCACTAGAACCAAGTGAGACTGTATAGGTAAGTTCATTAACGTTACTGTTAGCATGCTAATGCAGCATTGCACAGAAAAGTCACAGTACGGTTCGCTTTCGGTACGAGCGTGCCATCCATCTCACTAATGATGAGTTGGTAAGTAACACGCAGCGTCTTCGTATTATAGGGAGATTAAAACTGATTTTTCTTATTTATCATTTAGCCAATTACCAAGTAGCATACACTTAACAGAAAAAAACACACCACTCTGAACTACCGTGTTAGCATTAATCTTAACTAGCAATAACAAATCCGCACATGGCAGGTCTCCGCCATGAATATCCTCCACGTGCGGAGAAGGAAGGAGTCTAGCCTATATGCATCCACAAATAATGCTGATAAAATGTGCACAACTTTACAATGCAAATAAGAATAATTGTAGGCTATTACTCGCTAAATGGACTAATTGAAGAAAGCTAATGTGGATGCCGCCACTGGTTTTCTTGAGAGCTGGAGACGGTACGAGATTTGACGGATGTGGCATTTCCCCCCCCCCCCGATGTACCGGAAACTACCGAACCGTATGGTGATTGGTGACACCGCATAGGCTACTGTAAATATGGGGATATTTTTCTTTGCATATATGCAGCATTGGCTGTGCCAAATTCTAAAAATAGACACGCGCGACGTAGCTTTTGAACAGTACTATGAACTGGCTCTGTCTTCTAACAAAGTCACACCCTCCCTGACCCATACAGAATAAACATACAGACTCACGGAGGATAGAGAGTTAAAGCTCAGCTAGGTAGCATGTAACATACTTAAATCAATAATTAAATGACTGGGTTTTGCTAATTAATCCCTGTCCTGTTAGTCTCATAAATTATGTATCTTTTCTCATACTTTTCATTTATCCAGCTAGCTTACATTAGTTAATCTACTAATATGGTAATGTTAGTTATATAGATAACTAAATATGTAACTTAACTGGTTATGGTTCAAACAACTATGTGTATAATGTGTAACATTTGTATTGCACATTGTTATAGCTATAACGTTACACACTTTTTGCTGTGAGAAAGATTACTTGAAACAGTTTGGCATTAGCAAGCTAAAGTGTGTATCCTATCTTCCCCTAGGTTCCAAGAATACCGTGCCTCCACTGCTTCAGTGTGATGCCAGCTGCTTCAGGTTAGAAGACTATCACATCATTTTTAAATGATGGACAGCAAAGGATGTACGACCTCAAACATCCACGTCAGAAGGCTATAAGTGATGCCCTTGTAAAAGATCTAATCATTAAGTGCTGCTTGCCACTCTCCATCGTTGACAACGAGGACTTCAAGCACTTGCTGCATATCCTGGACCCTCAGTACCGGCCCATAGCAAGATCCATAATTTCCTCTGTGACCATTCCAGGAATGGTGGAAGTCAAGAAAGAACAGATAAAGAGCCAGCTGGCAGAAGCATCGAGTGTTGCTGTTACCACAGACATTTGGAGTGATCGAAATATGCGGTCATTCCTTGGAGTGACAGCACACACAGTGGCAATGGATAACAAAAAACAGGAACTCAGCCTTCAGTCATATCTTCTTTCCTGCAAAAGAGTGCATGGGAAACACTCAGGAGAGAAGATTGCAATGATGTTTGAATGCTGTGCTGAAGAATACCTGATTAAGGACAAGATCAACTTTGTCATAACTGACAATGCATCCAACATGAGAAAAGCTTTCCAGGCCAGCTTTCCCCTAGAGGATCCTTGTGATGCTGAAGCTCATGATCCCAGCACATTTGAGGAGGATGATGAAATATGGCAAGACCTGATGCCAGAAGATCAACAGACAGTCAATGAAACTTTGGCTGAGAACTGTAAGATGCAGAGACTATCATGCTTCACACATTCACTGCAGTTGGTCATAAAAGATGGTCTGAAAGACAACAGTGGGCTGTCAAGCACCCTAGCAAAGCTATCCCGTGCAGCCAACCTCCTCCACAGTGGCACCTCGTTTAAAGACTGCTTTGAAGCGTGTTTTGGTGATGCAACAATTCCAACAGCGAATGCCACACGATGAAATTCCACTCTGAAGCAGGTGAAGGCTTATGTGCATTTAGACATGCAAAAGCTGTCCAGTGTGTTGGAATCAGAGGGGCACAAAAGCCTTATCTTATCCCCGCCAGAGTATGCTCAGCTTAAAGAACTGATAGAAGTTCTTGATCCGTTCTTAGAGGCAACCAACATAACTCAGGGTGAGACTACTGTCACCGTCAGTGTGATTGTGCCCTGTGTCCTCACTCTGCGCTGTCACCTGCAGGAAATAAGAGGAAAAGCCAGATACTGTGGGCCTCTGGTGAGAGCTCTGGAGAGCTCCTTGAAAACAAGGTTTGCAGAGGTTTTCAGTGCAGTCAAGATACCAGGATGTGAGCCAGCTGAAGGAAGAGGCCCCACCAAATTTCCTTTCACCAATGCCTACTTCATAGCATCTGTGTTGGACCCAGCATTTGGCTTCCAGTGGCTAGAACATGATGTGCAGCTGGACAGTGACATCAAAGATGTGCTGAAGACTGAGATCAAAGGTGAGAAATGTTTTGATTAACGTTAGTTAAGTGATTAACTATTTGATTGTTGTGATGTTTATATCATTGAAGGTGTTACAATAAAGCACATAGACGTGTCATTTGTCATGTAGGCCTAGTCAATAACATATTTGTAATGAGTCCCCCATGCCCCCCTCTCATTTCAGAGTATATAAAGGCAGAGGGTGTCAAGCAAGCGGTATCAACAGCAGATGCAGCGGAAGCAACAGGACCAGGGGAAGGTGAACTTTCAGAGTCTCCTCCTGAGAAGCAGTTGAGAATGTTCTCCCACTACAGGAGGACTCCCTCCTCCACCGAGAAGAAGCCGTCTGGCCAGGCTCAGTTGACTGCATACCTCGACTTGATCGCCGAGCAGGACTCTGACTCAGTCCCGTGCCTCAGGTTTTGGCAGCAAAACAAATCCAAATTCCCTACCCTCTCTATCAGATTGCCACACAGGTATTCTCTATCCCTACCTCCAGTGCACCCATTGAAAGGGTATTTAGTCATGGAGGCATTTTGATGAGGCCTCACCGTGCAAGGTTGAGTAGTTCCATGCTGTCAGATCTTATGTTTTTGAAATGCAATGTGTATGCTTAAAACTAGTGCCACCAGGCTTTTGTTCCTAACTATTCCTGAGAGACAATGTCTTTTGACTAGTTTTTATGAATGTATTGTATGCTGTGGAACTTACTTCTGTATACTGTTTCCACCATTTGCTAATATCATGCTATTCACAGCTATCAATGTGTTTTGAAGCACATCCAGTGTTCAGAATGTCAAAGAAATTCAGACTGTTCTAAAAATGTGTGTGTGCGCGCATGCTTGCGCGTGCATGTGTGCGAGTGTGTGGGTGTGCATTTGTTTGGCTATCGTGTCACAAAGTAAATAAACTCCCTTTGAAATGGTGACAGCTGTGTCATTTTTGTTTAATGTACACCTTTTTTATTTGTATGTCAGATCTTTGACTGTGCCCGAGTGGATCAATGGAGCCATCTTGGAACTCGACTCAGACTCAACCTTGATGACTCGGACTCGGACTAGGGTAATAGGGACTCGACTCGGACTCAGGTAATGGGGACTCGACTCGGACTCGACTTTTCTTTGGTGACTCGGACTTGGACTCGAACACTGGGGACTCGAGACTCGACTCGGACTCGAGGTTTAGTGACTCGACTACAACACTGGTGTCTAGATATGAGATGTGAAATGTGTGTCTAGATATGGGATGTGAAATGTGTGTCTAGATATGAGATGTGAAATGTGTGTCTAGATATGGGATGTGAAGTTCATTTAACCAGTCTACATATGCTCACGTTTACAGAGAGGTTTAAGGTGCCAGCTGTTCCCCTGCCTTGTTGGTAAAATCAGCATTAGGCTTTATTAACATGTGATTTAATTGTTCTGTAAAGATCCTGAAAGTATCAGTGTAAAAGGGGGAGATGTAGTGAGCAGGTTTTGATATGTAATGAGCGCGCATGCGCGAGTGTTGGGACTTGAAGACATGCCTAGTAAAAGGTCAACGTTATGCCTTGGTCTCCGGTCCATTCATGACTAATATCAGTACTATAAAGTACAAGACAACATGCACCCCCAAACAAACTCTGGGGACCGTCCTTGATGAGTCCCGCTGGCAGCCAGAAGACACCAGGGTCTTTCTTGTGGCATTCCATCCAGCCCAGCAGCACCGTCAGGGACTCCTGCTCAGCAAATTTGTTCCCCCTAATTTGTGAATAGATGTACATTTTAAGACTGTCGCTTAATTATTAATTATAATAAAAGAAACAATTCCGTCCTTTGTTGCCCGTGAAATGTTTGTTAACCCTTTTATAAATGGTTGTACTTTAGTTGTAAATAGTAAAAAGAATAGATAACACATATAACAAAGTAACAATATTTTAATTTATAAAACATCTAACGTTTTGCACAATAAACTTATTCATAACAATTAATACCCACACAAAGAACAACAACCAATCAACGCCTGTCTCTCATTCTGGCCCCAGTAAACAGTTGCTGGTTGTCTTCAAGGAGTGGGATGAACTGCTCAGTTTGTTCCTTGCTGCCTTAAACAAGCTGACATGTAAAGCATGTTGTGTGTTATGTCACCAGACAGAAGGCTTCTTGTGGACTACATTCATCATAATTAAAACGTTTAACTACACTTAACGGTTTTACAGTCTGGAAATAAGGCAGGACTCACAACTTAACCTGACATTAGTTCATCTTGGTGCATTGATGTAGATAATATGAAGTATCAATAGTCTATAAAGTGTCCCGATCATCTTAGATATGAGACCAGCTTGTAAAGTGGAACATGGGAAAGTGAAGCGTTATAAGGCTTTAGTTCAAAGCTGAAACTGAGGCCTCACATCGAGCCGTCGGCTAGCATGCTAGGTGGCTACATGGAAGCAATACTAACCTCACGTATCTTAACAGACATTTTGAGCTTTTAAGCTCCCCTGAAGTTTAACATATCTGCCGTTAGATGTTCAAATGAGTAGAAACCCAGTACTTACATTTATAAGGGAAATCTTGCTCGGTGCTTTGAACAGACATTCGTCCGCCGCCCATTATTTATTTATCTTTATTTGTTGTTGGTGAGGAGAAGGGGCGGAGCAGCGGCGCGCAAAGCATCTTGGGATATGGAAGTCCGCGAAGGATAGTATTTTTTTTTTATTGAACAAAACATATAAACAAGAAAATATTACATCACAATAGGACTAAAAGTAGTTACAAAAATATAAATTGTTTCAAAATTAAAATTTACATATCCATAAAAAAAGAAAAGAAAAGACAAAATAAAAAAGCTCGAGATACAGGATTTAAGTTAAATTATATTCTTCACATAGTCTTCTTGTTTTGCTGGCTTTAGGATTCATACATTCTTTTAAAGATTCTAAATAGGATGAAATAAGTGCTTTGAATACACTAATGTTTGGACGCTGGTGTGCAAATTTGGTACAATGAATATGAAATTTAGCAAATATTAATAGAAGTTTGATAATATACATTGTTTTCTGAACTTATTTCCTCATTTTGTGACAGACCAAATAAAACATGTTGGATGTCCAGTTTACAAGAAGAGTCAATTTTGTTATTTATGAGATTATTTAGATCAATCCAAAAAACATGAGAGTAGGTACAATCCCAAAATAAATGACATATGGTTTCATCCACATTGCCACAAAAGGAACAGAGGGTGTCAATATGAATCTTGTATTTTACAAGAAGGTCCGCGAAGGATAGTAGCGGTGCATACATAGACATATAAAGAGTAGACGCCGCATTGGCTGTTGGGGCGCGAGAAATACGGCCGCCATCTTGGACCGGTCATCCTACGAGTTGCCTAGCAGCAGAATACACGACACGACTGAGAAAGATGGCAGAACACTGTTCAGCATATTCCTGCTCCAATCGACGGACCGTGGAAAACAGGGCTCGGGGGATTACTTTTCACAAGTAAGATTGAATATACGGTGGCACCACATTGCAAAACTCACCTCTCTTGACCTGCAGAGAGGGAGCACGAGAAAGAAACTCTGCAGAACAGGTCTCTTTCAAGGGTTTTAGGGGTTTCATGTCAAACTTTAATTAGCAACTTTTATTCTTTCCCCTACATTGTTATGCTACATTGTTTATATATTTATCTCTCTTTAAAACATATATGTATATCTGTATTTATTTTTTATTATTACATCATACTATTGGATATAATTACGATATTATTACAGGATTATACCCCTTTATTATACACATACACACACTGTATACTTCCTACCCTCACATGTAAATATTTTGTGTTGTTGTCAGTATTTACGTTTGTCCATTGTGTGTAATGTACTGGTCACCTATGTAAGCAACTTTGTACATGTGTAAATATGGTTTGGGGCGGGGATTTATATATATTTTCATTTTCTCTGATATATAACATATATTGTTGTTATATATACTGTAGATATATAATGTGTTCATATATTGTTTATATATTTATATAGCCTAATCATATATTGTTTCTTCAACTTAATAAAATAGCTGACTTTACTGCCACTGTCTGCTTCTGCCTCTCTATCATATTTTACCTTGTGTGTCTGTGTGTGTATGTATATGTAGCACACTTGATAAGAATGACACTTACAAGGGCTGGTGTTTTTGTTGTTTTACTCCATCTGTCAAATAGACATTACAGAGGACACGTTTTCAGAGCACGGCTCACTATACGAACGGCAACACTCATCTGACGACTCTACCCGAATGCCCCAGAGTGCACCGCGGGAGCCAGCACTACGTCACACAGGCTAGAAGCAATTAACCTGCAGTGCCCTCCTGTGGCGAGAACCGGCTATCACAACAACACAGCAGACAATTCTCCTCTTTACTAGTAGTGAGTGGTCAATGAAGGTAAGTATATAAAATAAAAAATAGATGGGGGGCTACTAAATCCCAAGTACCCCACACTCTCCCCTCAAAAAGATAATGGCGTCCCGACATAACAAATCTACCAGTCCACATTGCATAACTTTTCATTGAAAAGATAGGTTATTACTAAGCAGGAGTCAATCTGGATACTGTACTGTAATCAGTCATAACATATAACACACATCTCCTATTAATGGTATATGTTTGCAGTAAATAATGTGCACTTGAATCCACTGCTTCGTCCGTCTTGAGGCCGGGGAGCTCTAGTATCTGACTAAAAGCAAATAACTTTGTAATAGTAATATCCCTGGTGGTAACAGGGGTGTTCTAAAACACCAATGCTACAGTAACTCTATGTCTGGTGATCACAGGACAACTAAAATAACATAGCTATAACAATTGTAACATGTCAAAAGTTTTTTTTTTTGGTTTTTTTTGAAAAAAATTTTTTTTTTTTCATTTATTTATTTATACTAACTTGTCTGATTTGCTTATCTACCAGACACACTAGGCTGCCCTAGTCTGTGATAAGTAAACACTGGTGTAAGTTTTCTATTTCTCAAAGGATATGCTTTTTCTCTGGCAGGCTGCACAGCTTCCCCTGGAGGAGGCTGCAAGGCATCTTCTGGTGGAGGCTGCAAGGCATCTTCCGGGCTCTTGTCGTCATCGGGCTCATCCTCTTCTTCAGCTCCAGATGTCTCGCCATTCTCTGACACTGTCCCATTATCCTCTATTGTTGCAGGCTGCTCCGCAAAATCCTCTTCATCTTGACCGTCTCTTTCCTCCGGATAGAACTCCAAGGCGTCTGGGCTCAGCTGACTCTGGATCCGCTCACTGGCTCTGACTGTTGGTCGTCCCACGATGCATCTCCAGTTATCCTCATCATCTGAGTCACTGTCCTGTTCCTGGTTCCACTGCATTTGTCTGTCTGTCTTCTTTCTCTCCCGTCTAGGTTTCACAGGTAAGTCCTCTTCTCTTGGTTCCACCGGCAGGAAGTCGCATGGCAGAAGAAGGTTCCTATGCATGATTCTGGTTCGTCCTTTTCCATTCTCCGGCTTCAGCTCATACACAGGGCTGTCGGCGTGCTTCCTCTGTGTTACTACATGCACCTGGTCCTCCCAGAATGGTCTTAATTTCCCCGGTCCTCCTTTCTCGTTCAGGTTGCGGATGAGAACCCTGCATCCGGGATACAGCTCTGTCCCGTGGGCCTTTTTGTCGTATAGTGTTTTGTTTCTGGCCCCCTCCTTCCGTGCTGTCTCTGATGCTAGGCGATAGGCGTCATTCATGCGGGCCTTCCACTTCTCTGCATATTCTTGATGGGATAGTGCCTGGTCCTTTGCTCTAAGGCCAAACATCAGGTCAATGGGAAGTCTTGGATTTCTGCCGAACAACAGATAGTAAGGTGCAAATCCGGTCGCTTCATTTCGGGTGCAGTTGTATGCATGTATCACCTTTGGGAGTGACGCTTTCCAATCCGTTTTCGCAACCGCTGGCAGGTTTCTCAGCATCGCCAGAACCGTTCTGTTGAAACGCTCGACCTGACCATTTCCTTGCGGGTGATACGGTGTTGTGTGAGAACCCCTGACTCCACTGTACTCCTGCAGCTTGGTGAAGAGCTTATTGTCAAACTCCTTCCCTTGGTCATGGTGCAGC
This sequence comes from Lampris incognitus, assembly GCF_029633865.1. Lineage (NCBI taxonomy): Eukaryota > Metazoa > Chordata > Actinopteri > Lampriformes > Lampridae > Lampris > Lampris incognitus. The sequence goes on from NC_079227.1 coordinate 39,670,788, forward strand.
GTCGCCGGGAAACCAAATCTCAGCACAAAGTCCCCGAATACCTTCTCTGCGGCGGTCTTGGCAGCTTTGTTTCTGCATGCATAGGCTTGAACAAAACGGGTAAAGTGGTCCATAACCACCAGTATATACTCGTACCCTCCCTTACACTTCTCTAAGTGTAAGAAGTCAATGGAGACCCTCTCAAATGGGTGTGTGGTCACGATGTTGGTGAGAGGGGCTCTGGTTGGTTTGTTGGGGCGCTTGGTCTTCAGGCAGCTACACACCTGTGTGATGTAATGTTCCACATCTTTCTGCATGTGAGGCCAATAGAAACGGTCCCTCAACAGGTGCAACACCCTCTCCACGCCTAGATGGCCCAGGTCTCTGTGCAGTTCTTTATACACCAGCTCATGGAACTTTTTCGGCAGGACTAGCTGAGTTCGGGTAGCTGTTTTCCGGCGCAGGATGCCATCATCATCAAGGCACAGCCGATGCTTCTCTCTCATGAGTGTCGCAACACCCCTGCTCGCACACTGTGTTTTTCCCCGAGGCCACTGATTGGAGGTTATGTACTTCAGCACCTCACCAATGACAGCATCCTCCCTCTGGGCATCTCTCACCGTCTGACTGGGTATCTCTGCCACAGGTGATGTATGTTCCTTCTCAAACTCGGCTAGTGCTGTGGCTATGGTTACCGGACACATCCAAGGCTCAGCTCTCTCCAGCTGTACTGACAGCGCCTGGGTCACACTGTTCATGACCTCGGGGTGTACTTCTTGTGAACAGGTCTGCATGTACTGCTCCATCGGGATGCGTGAGAGGCCATCTGCGTCCCCATTGGCTCGTCCAGGCCGGTACTTGATAGAGAACTGGAAATCGGCTAACTCTGCTACCCACCTGTGGCTGGTCGCATTCAGTTTGGCTGTCGTGAGCACATAGGTGAGGGGATTATTGTCTGTGTAGACAGTGAATGATGGAGCGTGGTAGAGGTAATCTCTAAATCTCTCACATATGGCCCATTTCATCGCGAGGAACTCCAACTTCCCTGAGTGGAGATGGTAGTTCTTCTCAGGAGTTGTCAGTGTCCTAGACCCGTACGCGATGACTGCCAGCCCACCCTGTGACTGTCTTTGATACAATACTGCCCCGAGGCCCTCTCGTGACGCGTCGCAGTGAAGGATAAAGGGCTGTTCAAAGTCTGGGTAGCCCAACACTGGTGGCTGGATGAGGAATTCAATCAACTGACAGAGGACCTGTTGGTGTTCAGCTGTCCACTTAACTGGGTGGGAGGAGGGCAGATGGTCTCGGGAGCCCTTCCTCCCCTTGTCCTTTCTCTTTTGTTTGAGCTTCCCCGCTGCTGTCTTCTCTGGGGTGAGGAGGTCATAGAGAGGCCTTGCGATTCGGGAGAAGTTAGGTATGTGGGGCCGGTAATACGAGATGAATCCCAGCATCTTCCTGAGCTCTCCGATGGTCGTAGGTTCTCTCTCCTTCAGTGCCTGGACCGGGGCCACATCAGCGGGGTCCATTGTGTATCCATCCTTGGTCACAAGCCTTCCCAGGAACCTTACTTGGTTTTTGAAGAGTTCACATTTTCTTGCCGTCAGCTTGATTCCATGGCTTCTGTAGTGGTGCAGTACTCTTCTCAGGTGCTGGAGGTGTTCGTCGAATGTGGTTGAGTGGACCAGGTTGTCATCTAAATACGGCTGACAAATGTCGTCCCTCAGCCCAATCAAACATTCCTCCATGGACCTCTGGAACTCTGCTGGTGCTGAGGACAGTCCGAAGGGAATTCTCACCCATTCATATAATCCCCACGGGGTGATGAATGCAGTCAGTGGGCGGCTGGACTCCTCAAGAAACCCCTGGTGATATGCCTTCCCCTGATCCAAGACAGAAAACCAGGCACTCCCCTTCAGGCTGTCGAGCATATCCTGGATGCGTGGTATTGGATGGCGGTCTGGGATGGACCTCTTGTTCAACTCACGGTAGTCACAGCAGAGGCGGAGGCTCCCATCCTTTTTCCGCACACACACGATTGGGCTTGAGTAGGGTGATTTTGACTTAGTTATCCAGCCTCTGTTCAGTAAATCCTCGAGGTATTCCTTCACTTCTTTATGAAGAGGCTTTGGGACTGATGTGTATGTCCGCTTCACCGGTGTGGTGTCACTCAGGCGGATCTTGAGCTGGAGTGATGGAATAGTCCCCACATCATGGTCATCACGTGCGAACACACTACTCTCCTCCCGCAGTAGCTCTCTCACCTGCAGTTGTTGTTCAGGTGTCAGGTGGTTCAGAGGGACAGGCGGGTCCCATAGATCTTCCTCCTGGTGTTCCGTCTTGACATCACCTGGCCCTTTCAGCTTTGTTGTGTCTCTAATCAAAGGTCTTCATTCTGTACCTGTTGTGGAGGTCCCTGGGATGACTGGGTTCACTGTACTAGTCCCATCCACATCCAACGGCTTCATGGCGGCAGGGTAGATGGCTTTAGTTCTTTGGGTCTGCCCCAGGGGAGTCCGTGGCGGCAGTGTGATGTCATGAGCTGTGACGTTAGTCACTGGGACAGCGATGCGTGACCAGGTTCCCTTCTGTAAACATACAATGTTTTCATCCACCTTCAGGCCCTCTGGCCACTTTGGGTTCACATTAGGCTCAAAGAGGACGTTCTGGTCTGCTTGGAGGGGCCCTGCTCTAACACCACACTTAACAGTCTTTGTCTGGCCCGCCGGAATAGTCATGCTTTCTCGGCCCACTTTAACCATCCCCTCACCTTCCATATAATCTCGGCTCTTTATCAGCTTCACGAGAACTTCAGCCTTCTTGTAGTCAACCGCGAACGCAATGCTTAGTGCCTTTGTGATTACACTTGATGGCTGTCCAGCTCCAGACTCTAACAGGTGTTCAATTACATTGTAACCGATGATCGGTTCTTCTGCGGTGCCCTGGTGTGTGGTTACTAGTATTGGCACAGTGAGTTCCATTGGTGGGGTCTGAGTGGTGCTATTCGGTGCTAACTGGACAGTCACTTCCACCCATCCAGAGAAAGGAATGGTTGTCTGGTTTGCTGCTTTACCAGTAAGGGTGCCAGGGCCAAGGATCTCTTCTGTGCTTCTCACCTTGGTGTGTGGGAGATGTTTTCTCCTCCATTCTTCACTGATTAGGCAGACCTGCGACCCGATATCCCACAATGCCTGTGTGGCTACACCATCAATGTAACAGTTTATCATGTATTTCTTTCCAATTAGGTTCAGCAGCTGTGACTGGCGTTTTGAGGAGATATGACTCACTGTGGGTGCTTGCTGTTCCCGCCCTGCCTCGTCTCGCTGTCGGGCAGACACTCTGGCTTCTAGTAGCTGAATACTGTCGTCGATGAGCTTGCTGGTGACAGTACAGCTAGATGTGTCTACCTGCTCCGATTTTTCAGGCCTCTGAGCTCTACACCCTCTTGAAAGATGGCCACTCTGTCCGCATTTGAAACAGTGGTTGCACTGGTCGCCCCTTTCACTGTCTTGACAGGCTTTGCATCCGCGCTTCCTCACAGGCTGCTGCTGACGAGAAGGTCTTTGGCCAGAGGAGTGGTTCATGGCTTTTCTCATCTGTTCCATTTCTCCTTTCAGCTGTTGGATTATCTCGTAGAACGCAGACTCCTTTTGGTTCCCTGCCTGTGTCTTAAGGGCTTTCACACTCGCGGATGTTGATGGCGACGACTCCTGACCCCCGACCACTGCAGCTTCCGCTCCTAGATACTGATGTGCCTCAGCTCGCACTTCCCGCACTCTGGTTTCCTTACTGTGGGAGCTCTTCTTGAATTTCCGCTGTCTCTCTGACTCGAAACTTGCGGCCTCTATCATCTTAACAATGAGAACATCATCAGTAGTTGCTTGATCATCGAGATAGCTCTTGAGCTGATATTTTACCTGGTCATTCACTAGCCCAGTTCCCACAGCTCTTAGGAACTTCTTCTGTATCAGTTCAGGGCTGTATTGTTCATCAGAGCCAGGCTCTCTCGCTGCTGCTAAGAGTCTCTCTTTACATGCTATGGCTCGGAACAGGAAGTTCTGTGGTGACTCCTGACTGTCCTGTGTGATGTTGATTAGTCGGTGATATAGGTCCACAGAGCTATCCTCTTTGAAATGGCCTTTCAGAATGGTCCTCAGCTGAGGGAGGGTGAGTTCGGTTTTGATCTCTAACAAGTCACGGAGAGTCAGCCCAGGGCTGATGGCTCGGATTACAGCCTCTATTATCTCCAACTCGCTGTGGCCTTTTCTCACCCCCATATCAATCTGATGCGTAAGATTTATATAAGACAACTTGTCTATCTGCCCCCGTTCTCCTATTTGGCCATTTATCTTAAAGTATCTGCGTATGGTCACTTCAGGGGGTTGGATTACTGACGGGATTGGGTTTGAAGGTTGACTAGGTCTACTGGGTTCTTTAAGACTTAGTTTTTCACTGAGGCGTGATATCTCTTCCTCAAGCGCTTTTGTGGATGCAGTAAAGCTGGACTGTAAGGCCTGATATTGTTCATGTAAGCTTGCCAATTCAGCAGCATCCTTGTTAGTACTGTCTGCACCTGCACCAGTATGTGACTCCGCCCCTCTCTGCTTCATTTCACTAGAGAGGTCCACTAGTCTGGACAGAAACTGACGTGCTACCTCTTCATCCTCCTTCTCAATTGCTTCATCCACAGTTTCACTAATAAGTCTGATCAGCGCATGCCTCTTTGTCTGGTTCTCAGTGGGGACTTTAGCAATAACACACACCTCTTTTAACTGGTCCAGCCCTAACTGCAGGAGGGTCTCACTCAGCCTGTCTTGCAGTTGCTCAAGCTCCAGTTCCATTGTTGGTCACGTGTTCTCACTCCGCTCCCCACTTCTTCTCCTGACAATGGTGGCAATGGCGCTGATCCCGGGTTTCGGCACCAATATTTGTAGCACACTTGATAAGAATGACACTTACAAGGGCTGGTGTTTTTGTTGTTTTACTCCATCTGTCAAATAGACATTACAGAGGACACGTTTTCAGAGCACGGCTCACTATACGAACGGCAACACTCATCTGAAGACTCTACCCGAATGCCCCAGAGTGCACCGCGGGAGCCAGCACTACGTCACACAGGCTAGAAGCAATTAACCTGCAGTGCCCTCCTGTGGCGAGAACCGGCTATCACAACAACACAGCAGACAATTCTCCTCTTTACTAGTAGTGAGTGGTCAATGAAGGTAAGTATATAAAATAAAAAATAGATGGGGGGCTACTAAATCCCAAGTACCCCACATATATATATATATATATATATATATATATATATATATATATATACACACACATATATACATATATACATACACACACATACTGTGTTTTGCTAAATACCGTATTGTTCCGAATATAAGACGACCCTGATTATAAGACGACCCCCCCTTTTTCAAGACTCATTTTTGGAAAAATACTTTTTGAAACACATTGAATAAAACAAGGTAGTCTGTTTAACAGCTTTTAAATAAAATTATGTTTTCAATATATTTTAGATGAAATTGTCACATTTAAATAGAAAAATGTAAATACATTTGTAAATGAATGACTCATGGTATTTAAATAGCATACAAATGAAAATAAACTGTAGTCTATTGAGACTATCCATCTCCTAGTGAAAAAATAACCATTTCAACATTTCAATAACTGCATTAACCATCGAAGTGGTCTAATTTTAGAACGGTCTTGAAACAAATCTGACTGAGTGAGAATGTATATTGACATTCAACAGTCTAGACCTCGAATGTAAGACGACCCCCACTTTTTCATACGTATTTCCAGGGTAAAAACCCCGTCTTATATTCAGAACAATACGGTAGCTACCTATCATACATCACATATATCATATATCAGAATATTCTATTACTGTCAAGCCAACTATGAACATTAAAATACGTCAAACCATGTGTCCTGTATCATAGCTACATGTATGACGTTTTCAGCAACAAAAAAGGCGTGGAAATCAGTTTGGTATTCAGCGAGTTATGATTGATTAACTGCGCTGACAGTTCATTGCGCCTGCCAAACACATTACACTGAGTGGAGCGGGTGAGCGGTCCAAGATGGCGGCCCCACGGCTCGTCAGCGCCAATAGGCAGCAGCGGTCGATGCGGCGTCTACTCTTTATATGTCTATGACATCAGAATCTGTAGAGCATTAGTAAGAATACGAGCAGGAGGCAATGAGATCCAGCAGGGGGCAGCACTGACAACCTGGGAGAAAACCTTCAGGTGAAAGCAACACACACTGGACTGCCACCAAAACAGCCAACGAGGAAGAAGCGTCACTTCCTGCTTCAGCTGGTTGGAACCAGAACACGCCCTGTTAAAAAAGACCAACGATAAGAAAAGTGGTGAAGAGTGAAGAGACTGAAATACAACCAAACAAGTCTGGCCCACTTCAAGTACTGATGACACCCAACTTAACTATTGTTTCTTCAACTATCTATAAGTACTAATGTGTACAGTGTACTGTACATGTGTACTGATATGTATAGTATACTGTCTATATGTATAGTGTACTGTCTATATGTACTAATATGTACAGTGTACTGTCTATAAGTACTGATATGTATAGTGTACTGTCTATGTATATGTATAGTGTACTGTCTATGTATATGTATAGTGTACTGTCTATAAGTACTGATATGTATAGTGTACTGTCTATGTATATGTATAGTGTATAGTCTATATGTACTGATATGATATAGCGTAGTGATATATAGTGTACTGTTTATATGTGTTTGTATTATAATGTAGTGATGTAGTATACTGCGTCTATGTAGTGGTATTATAGTGTACTGTGTATATGTAGTGGTATTATATTGTAGTGGTATTGTAGTGTAGTGTGTATATGTGGACTGATGTGAACCAGTGTAAACCTGGTCTGGACTGATCTAGTGTTACTGACCTCTGGCCTTCCTCTTGTAGTAGATCAGACCTGCCAAAGACAAAATCAAGCCCAGAAGCAGACCTGACGCTCCGGTGGCGATCTTGTTTCTGTCTGATTGTGGCATGGAGGGATCTGGAGAGACAGACACATGTCTCTATCTATAGACACATCTGCATGTTGACCTGTCTCTCTATGTCTTCATCACCTATCCATGGACAGAGACACACATAGATACTCATTCCAGTCCACTTTCTTAGGAGAGGGGAAACTGGCGTGTTCCACCATGCAGGTGATCTTCTCTCCAGACCTGAGATGAAATAAGTGAAGAAGAAGAAAACACAGGAAATAAACAACATATCAGCAATAAATAAGACGTGATGTGATTGGATGAGGTAAGTCTGTACTTTCCTGTCTGTCTGTACAGAAACTAGTCGAGTCTGATACTAAACATCAGCCCAGTTTAAAACACGTTATTAATACACAATAAATACTCTGTCGTCCATCTGGGATCTCACCTGTAAAGAGCCACGCATCCCACCTTAAATATACAGCTGGTGTCTACAGAGCAGACACTGAGGGGACACGTTCCACCTTAAACATACAGCTGGTGTCTACAGAGCAGACACTGAGGAGACACGTTCCACCTTAAACCATCACTTTGTGCTTTGTTTTCCAGTCATTGTGTGTGTGTGTGTGTGTGTGTGTGTGTGTGTGTGTGTGTGTGTGTGTGTGTGTGCGTGCGTGTGTGTGTGTGTGTGTGTGTGTGTGTGTGTGTGTGTGTGTGTGTGTGCGTGAGTGTGTAGTGTTAAAGTATTGTGTATGTATTTGGACCGGTCCATTTGGTACTGAGTCTAAGTGTTCTGACCTGGGCGTGTACTCCAGGTAGGAGTGGATCTGGTAGTACCAATCACCATTTGCCAGCTCATCGGTGGAAGTGACGTCAGAGGTCACCGGCTGTCCGTCTCTCAGCCAGGTGACACTGATGTATTTGGGGTAGAAGTTGTAGACACTGCACATCAGCATGGCCGGATGTCGGCCACTATGGGGCCTCACTGAAGTCAGTCTCACACTGGGCTCAGCTGGTAAAGAATAATAATAATTATTATTATTATCATCATCGTTATTATCATCATCATCATCAGGGCTTGAAATTAACTTTCTGAATCAACGTCAAATGTGTAGAGTTGCTAATCCTCAGAGTATATAATGTTTGGGGCCACATGGTGGCGCAGTGGTCAGCGCAGTCGCCTCACAGCAGAAAGGTCGTGGGTTGGAATCCCGGGGTAGTCCAACCTTGGCGGTTGTACTGATGTGTCGTAGGTTAGTTTACATTATTACGACAGCGGCCCCCAGAGGAGTTACCATAAACTGATTTACGGCAGTGCCTAGCAGCGCTGGAATAAAGCATGTTAAACGGCTCTTCTGCGGTGAGTCGCCTCAGTCCAGCCCTCCGCATTGAGGACTAGACTCTGTTATAGCCGGACCTCAAACAGGACTCATGAAAACCCGGCACGTTACTGTAACATGAGACTCATGCTAGATCTGCTGGATGATGCAGATGCAGTAAATTCTGAAGCACTTATTTTGTTCCTAGACTTCTATGAGGCCTTTGACGTGATTGAACTCACGGTTCTGTTACAGTCCGTCGAGGCGTTGGGCTTTGGAAATAACTTTGTTGGCATTGTCAATATGTTTTACAAAGATATGAATAGTTCTGTTATGATGAACTTTAACAGCTGTAAAAGAGTCCAGATGAACAGAGGGCTCCGCCAAGGCTGCCCTGTTCCTCCTCCCTTATTTATTTGAGGGGCTGAATTCTTATCAGTTAATATCGTGAATGATGGACGTTTGGAAGGAATGTCGGGTTTTGGTGGAGAGTTAAAAATCTCACAACTGGCAGACGACACCACTTTGTTTTGAAGGACAAGAAGCACGTGAGGAACTCTGTTACCTCAGGTATCCAGTGTTCCAGGGCCTCGGACCTGCGACTAAATGTGTGCACATGTGGAATGTTGTCTGTGCGTGATTGTAGCGATTGTGTAGTTGGAAACATCCGGTAAAAGAGTCCGTTAAGTATTTGGGAATATATACAACTACATATCTTACAGCTAGACAACATCTCCATTTCTCCAAGAGATTAAAAAGACCAAGTCTGTCTTCAGGATTGGTCTTGGAAGGGGTTTCTCTATTTTAGGAGGAGTTCTCCTCTCCAAAGCAGAGGGCCTGTCTCGCTTTGTGGGTCCATCTGTGTCTCTATTGGTTTATGGTTCTACCGCCACAGAAGCAAATAGAACTTTCTTAAATGTCATTTGGAAGAATAAACCACACCAGCTTAAAACATGTGTCCTGTCCAGCAGTGAAGCAGAAGGAGGTCTGGAAGTTCTAGATTCCGTTGATTCTGGTAACACAACACACAAACACGCTCACACTTGTTGTGTGATGGTGAAATGTCCCATAAGTGTTGGACTGGTGTGGAGCCTCGTGACTCTGTCCCTCCTTTAACATGAGACACATGACCTGGTGCTGTCTTCATCCAGAAGATGTGATCTTCAACATCTGATTAATTGTGTTACTGTAGATGCAACATGTGTACTCACAAACAGGAGTTGTGTAAATCATTACCTAAGATCCCTGCTTGTCTCCAAGAAGTGAGTCTTTCCTTAAACCTCTCAGCCTTGAAACAACAACACAAGTAACGAGCTGCTGACCTACTACCACACTTGTGTCCTGACAGCCGTCTGTTACTGTACATGTGTACACGTGTACTCCCCTTCTGTTTTGTTGTGTGTCTGTTCTTTGTTTGTATTATGTTGTTACAATTTATTAGGGGTCCAAGCCCCAGGGGCTGGGACCCCCTATTGTTTCTGCTCAGATTTTTATTTTATTTTATTTTATTTTTTTATTTTTCCGTTGGTAAAAGTGGTACTGCAGCCTACACCGTAACAGATTCAACAAAACCCTTTGGAGGCTTGGTACAGAACTACACACTTACCCCACAAGCAAAACATGACACTTGTCAACCAGTTGGTGGCGCTGTTTTGAACGTAAACGCGTTTTGGCGTGTAACTCCCAAACCGTACATCGGACATGCAAAACCTTTACATGTACAGATTCACTGAGCATAGCTGAGTCACGTGGTATAGGCCACACCCATTTCTGCTGTAATTTCATTTCGCAAATTTGCGAAAATAGCCAAAACTACTTGTCCGAACTCCTCCTAGGCCGTGCGATCGATTTACACGAAACGTGGCACACATCATCTACAGTCACTCAAGGCAAAAAAGTTGTCGAAAGAATTTTGAGCCGTTGCTCGGTTTTGATTTGACAGATCAATGAACCTTGACTGAAAAACGGTGATTTTCCATGACGGTGCCATAACTCATCAATGCATTGACATATCAACTTGAAATTTTAGACGTATGTCACGTATTGTCGAAAGGTCCTAACCCATGAAGTGCGTTTCATTTGTCCAGTAGGGGGCGCTATAAATTGGAGAAGTGTCTATCTCATAATAGGCTCTATGGATTTGGACGAAATTTGGGGTGCACAATCTAGGCTCATACTGAAGTTGAGACATGCAATTTATTCATAATTTAATAAGTGGGCGTGGCTTATAACAAAAATGTAAATTTCACCTGCGAAACTTCAAAAATGCCCCAAAATGTCCCCCAAATCCCCTGCACATCCTACAGAGCTGAGATGTTGTGAGCAGATCCAGTAAGTGATGCCAACACTTTGCTGCACTGCAACATATGGTCAATTCAGAAGTCCGTCACTCTATATTTTTCAAAATATGAAAAATCATAAAACATAAATATTTCTGCACAGATTCATTCAATTGCTACCAACATCGCCACAGACATTCTGGAGAATGAACATATCAAGGGGGTCAAAGGTCATTCTAATCGGTCAAAACATGCATCCACACCAATGTACAATATATGCCTGTACAGTGTACAATATACCTAATATTTTTTATTTTCACGCATATTTGAACAAACTATTCCAAAATATCTGACAGGACACGTGACACTACCAGCATGACGTGTGAATGTGTTCAGATGTTTATCAGCGACGGTTTTTGTGTTATAAGCGTTTAAAGTATAAGGGACAACATGCAGCTCTTTAGCAGCAGCTGTGCTATTGGTTCAAGGTGGCGGATCTTGTTCACAGCAACTCCGATTAACACGAAACTTGGTCCACCAATAAGTCATGACGCCCTGAGGTTCTGTGCATTATTTACTGTTAATTGGCCACTAGGTGGCGCTATGCTGCAAAATCATGAAATGCGCTAAAATTATATATCCAAACTATACTGCTCAAAAAAATAAAGGGAACACCTAAAAACACAATATAGACCTCCTATGAATGAAATATTTCAGCTGAAAATCTTTATTTATTAGACAGAGGAATGTGTTTAGAGCAAAATAACCTAAGAATGATCAATGGAAATCAAAATCATTAGCCCATTAAGGTCTGGATTCAGAATCATACTCAAAATCAAAGTGGAAAATGAGAACATAGGCTGATCCAACTTCTGTGGAAATTCCTCAAGACGATTCAAAATGAGGCTCAGTAGTGTGTGTGGCCTCCACGTGCCTGTATGCACTCCCTACAATGTCTGGGCATGCTCCTGATGAGACGACGGATGGTCTCCTGAGGGATCTCCTCCCAGACCTGGATCAGGGCATCGGTCAACTCCTGGACAGTCTGTGGTGCGACATCGCGTTGGCGGATGGTACGAGACATGATGTCCCAGAGGTGCTCGACTGGATTCAGGTCTGGGGAACGTGCAGGCCAGTCCATAGCATCAATGCCCTCGACATACAGGAACTGCTGACACATTCTGGCCACATGAGGACGAGCATTGTCATGCATGAGCAGGAACCCAGGGCCCACTGCACCAGCATATGGTCTGACAATGGGTCTGAGGATCTCATCCCGGTACCTAATGGCAGTCATGGTACCTCTGGCTAGCACGTAGAGGTCTGTGCGGCCCTCCAAGGATATGCCTCCCCAGACCATCACTGACCCACCGCCAAACCGGTCATGCTGGAGGATGTTGCAGGCAGCAGAACGTTCTCCACAGCGTCTCCAGACTCTCTCACGTCTGTCACACGTGTTCAGCGTGAACCTGCTCTCATCTGTGAAGAGCACAGGGCGCCAATGGCGAATCTGCCAACCAAGATGTTCTCTGGCAAAGGTCAATCGGGCTGCACGGTGTTGGGCTGTGAGCACAGGCCCCAATTGTGGACGTCGGGCCCTCATACCATCCTCATGCATTCTGTTTCTCACTGTTTGAGCAGAAACCTGCACATTAGTGGCCTGTTGAAGGTCGTTTTGTAGGGCTCCGGCAGTGCTCCTCCTGTTCCTCCTTGCACAAAGGACCAGATAGCGGTCCTGCTGCGGGGTTGTTGTCCTCCTGCGGCCCCCTTCACGTCTCCTGGTGTACTGGCCTGTCTCCTGGTACCTCCTCCATGCTCTGGACACTGTGCTGGGAGACACATCAAATCTTCTTGCCACAGCACGCATTGATGTGCCATCCTGGATGAGCTGCACTACCTGAGCAACTTCTGTAGGTTGCAGATACCGCCTCATGCCACCTCTAGTGGTGAGGGCACTAGCAAAATGAAAAACTAACCAAAGATCGGCCAGAAAAGATGAGGACAGGCAAATGGTCTGTGGCCACCACCTGCAAATCCATTCCTGTTATAGGGGTTGTCTTGCAAATTAGACAATTTACCAAAAGGTGAAATTGATTCACAAATCAGTGTTGCTTCCTAACTGGACAGGTTGATATCTCAAAAATGTGATTGCCTTGGAGCTACATTGCATTGCTTATGTGTTCCCTTTATTTTTTTGAGCAGTGTACTTGTAGGCTGTCAGTGTGATCAAACTGAAGCTTTGCAGCTAGCAGCTATGTACTCTTGTGAGCACCCTTCAGTAAAGGACATTTTATAATGCAAACCATTATCACCCCAAGTCCACTCTACTGCCCTTTGACACGGCTACACAACGCACTACAGGAGTATAACTACACATTTCTTTCAGAATCAGCAAACAAGTCACAGAATGACCCATAGCAGCTGTAAGATAAGCCTCTGCTTCCACATCTCTGGCTCAGACACCGCCATTAGCTGCGTCTGTTAAGAACTAATCTCAGTTTCCTGATGACGCCTTCACGCATCACTGCATAGATGCTGAACTCAGATGCAGCATACTCATGTTTCATTATCTCCTCCTACTCCCACTTCAGCAGGTTTAATTAAAACACAAATAAGTTCCCTGAAGCTCAGAACAAGGTTTCCAGCAGGCTGCATTTCTCCCACTTTACTGAATAACTCACTGCAAGGCTGCCAAGAAACCCTCTGAAGTTAGTGGAAGACAACCTCTTCGCTCCTGTCAGCCCCACACTTGCCTCGTCCATGGGAGGGAACACTAGAATTGTACTTCTCCTAAAACAGATACTACACGCTCTTCCACTGTTAGTACTCAGTACTTAACACTCAACATTGTTGACAAGTATGTACAGCCTAATACTACTCATTTCCCCACCTCATCCCTACATGTCATTATATTCTTTTAGACACATGTGTTGTTTTTCTTCCAGCCCCAACCCACACGATGTTAATAACCTGTTCCGGGTTCATCAATAATCCTTTGTTGACGTCATAGATGATCAATAGTTGTGCGCTGTGTTCACAACCATCCTCATACACCATCTTGACGGACAGCTTTACGACCACCGTCGCTCTTTCAGACTGAGACTTGCATCCGTCTAATAAGCAAACAGCTCAACTAGCGAGGCTCCTACAGACAGCCAGACCCGACTTACATACATGGGGGCTTGGAGCCCGTTAATACCTGCTGGCAGCGCTGCTTTATGTCGGGGACTGTCTCACACCCTGATTGGGTTCTTCTGACGTAGTTGTGTAATTATACTGAACCTGATGTGTGTCCGTAATACTACACACCTGTTTTATGTACCATGTTCTATTGTTCAATAATACACACACACACACACACACAAACACACACACACACACACACACACACAGACACACAAAGACACACAGACACACACACAGACATACAGACACATGCACACACACACACAGACACACACAAACGCGCACACACACACACACACGCACAAACACACACACAGAGACACACACACACAGACACACATACAGACACACACACACACACACAGACACACGCACACAGACACAGACACACACAAAGACATACAGACACACGCACACACACACACAGACACACACACACACCGACACACACAACTCACAGACGCACGCGCGCACACAACTCACAAACGCGCGCGCACCTACACACAGATACACACAAACACACACACAGACGCACACACGGTGACAAACACAGACACGCACGCACACACACACACACGGTGACAAACACACACACAAACACACAAACGGACACGCGCGCGCGCAAACAGAAACCCGCGCACACCGACACACAACTCAGAAGTGCGAGCACACACAACTCACAAACAGGCGCGCAAACTTACATACGCGCGCACACATACACACACACACACGCACACACAAACAAACACACAACCACACACACACAAACACACACACACACACACACACACGGACACACACGCGCGCATACAAAAACGCGCGCGAAGAGACGCGCGCACACCTACACACACAACTCGCAGACGCGCGCGCGCACACAACTCACAATCACGCGCGCTCACTTACACACACGGATACATGCATGCATAATAATAGTACTAATAATAGTAGTAGTAATAGTAGTAGTAATAGTCATAATAATAGTACTACTAATAGTAGTAGTAACAGTAGTAGTAATAGTCATAATTATAGTACTACTAATAGTAGTAGTAACAGTAGTAGTAATAGTCATAATAATAGTACTACTAATAGTAGTAGTAACAGTAGTAGTAATAGTCATAATAATAGTACTACTAATAGTAGTAGTAACAGTAGTAGTAATAGTCATAATAATAGTACTACTAATAGTAGTAGTAACAGTAGTAGTAATAGTCATAATAACAGTACTACTAATAGTAGTAGTAACAGTAGTAGTAATAGTCATCATAGCAGAGCAGCTCACCTGTCTTATCCAGTGCAGCTCGGTACCTTGTCTCTATACCAGGTTTGCAGTACGTCTCTTTCTGAGCTCTCCTTTGTGCCAGAAATGCAGGATCGTTGTTCCAGCGCTCTGCGTTACGGATACCAAGTTCAGTGTATCCAACAAACTTCCCCACAGTGCTGTTAAACCTGATAAATTCTATCTTATTGAAATAATAAGAGTGTATGTACTCTATGTCAGGAAGCTCAGAGGAGGTGAACACACATGTGGCCAGGTAATAATGCAAAAACGCATCTGGAAGAGAAAAAGAAACAGGTTCAAGTTACTTAGTTGAATTGTTTTAAAGACAATAATTAAAACCTCTTTTCTAACAACACAGCAGAGTCCATCCAACAGAGACTGATTTACATATTTTATCTCACCTGCTCCATAGAAACCCACGACCAGGAGGGAGCAACACACAACAAGGCAGCATGAAGCCATGTGTCTGTCTTGCTGATGAACACAATAAACTGTCCTCCTTTACAGACTGACTGGTGTGGACTGTCCCCTGGACATAAACCAGTCCACCACCCAATCACCTCACTGGGCTGGCTAGCTCTCCCAACATCAGCCAATAGAAAAAACAGAGGCCTGCCACGTCATCTGTTACCAGGTAAAGGGTAGAGCCTAATGCTGGAAAGGGACAGAAACTCACAGGTTCGAGCCTGTTCGGGGACTGAGAAGCTTTGGCCGGTGACAGAATGACAAGAGGACATGTGTGGTTAGTATAGCGCCCCCTAGCTGCAGGACACTCAACATGTACACAATACACACTCAACATGTAGACAATGCACACTCAACATGTACACAATACACACTCTACATGTACAAGAACACACACACAAACACACACACACACACACACACACACACACACACACACACACACACACACACACACACACACACACACACACAAGCCAAGCGCGAAGCAAGCCCAATAATAAAAGCGATGCATCAGTTTGACGCTGAATGGCGGAAATAGGTATAAATGTCCCAAACTCTTAGAGGGATTTATTCATGACGTCATGGACAACAGGGGGGACACAACACTGTTTTAGGAAAAGTCAAAGTGGGAGGGGCATCAGTACGTTACTACAGCACGACTCTACACAGTACTTCCTGATCTGCGTCACATAACGCAATGGCGGCTCATCAGTGTGTGTGTGTGTGTGTGTGTGTGTGTATGTGTGTGTGTGTGTGTGTGTGTGTGTGTGTGTGTGTGTGTGTGTGTGTGTGTGTGATGGCAACTCTCGGGACCACATGTGTAGTTCGTGTTGTGTTAATGTTGTGTGTTGAGGCAGCAGTGCTGGGGCGTCGCTGCTGCAGGGCTTCTTGTCAGGCTGAACAGCAGGGGGCGCTCCACAGAGCAGCTGTTAAATACAGGGCGGCCAGCTGGACTCTACCAACTACCCTCCATATCATGGGGGGGGTATTCTTAATGTAGATGTGTTGTGTGTGTTTAGAAGGTTGTGTAGTGGTTGTGTTGCCTTGGTTACTATCTAAATGTTAACTTGTTGAAGAATTGTGCTGTGTTGTGTTGTTTGTAGTTTAGTTGGTAGAGTGTTGTTTGTGGGTTGCCCTTGTGTGTCAGAATGGTGGGACCAGCCAGTACATGTGCGCCCCCTTGTGTTCAGGTTGTTGGGTCAGTTTGGTGTGGTGAGTTTGTCATGTTCAGTGTGT
Organism: Lampris incognitus; assembly: GCF_029633865.1. Lineage (NCBI taxonomy): Eukaryota > Metazoa > Chordata > Actinopteri > Lampriformes > Lampridae > Lampris > Lampris incognitus. The sequence continues at coordinate 39,687,525 of NC_079227.1, forward strand.
TACTTGGGCATGATGTGAGTGAAGTTGTGTTTAGTTGACCGGTTGTGTGGAATGTGTGTATTCACTAAACAACTGGTGAGCACAGCAGCAACACTTCATTGTGTAACATCAGAGGATTCATCTATGGAGCACGTGGAGAGAAGATATGAAGATGTGTGCACCACTAAGTAAGTTTAATATAACACAATGAACACGTGTAGGATGGAGCAACAAGAGGTGGGTGGAGCAGCATGACATGACACATGGCGTGTGAGGTGTGGTGTTGTTAGAATAACACAATGAACAGATGTAGGATGGAGCAACAAGAGGTGGGTGGAGCAGCGTGACATGACACATGACGTGTGAGGTGTCTTGTTAAATAACACAATGAACAGATGTAGGATGGAGCAACAAGAGGTGGGTGGAGCAGCATGACATGACACATGACGTGTCAGGTGGGTAAATAAAACTTTATCTGAATAAGTGACCCGTGACTCCTCGTGTCTACCAGCACCAGACGATGCTGGATCAGCGGACTTTGCATCTGATCCGAGGAGCTGCTGGACGCGAACCTGCAGATTGTGGAGGACCACAGATATTAAGAAGTGAGTTGTGGACTCGGACCTCGTGCAGCGGTGTGAGCAGGTATCAGTACCTGATACAGGAGCCGTGTGGGATCCCTATATCCTGCACAGCATTTCTACGTCATACGTCATACGTCACCAGCATGAATGTTATCAGCACATAAGCCCTGCTAGTTGGGTGTGAGATGGAAGAGAAGGAAGAATTCTGGAGGGAGTTGGATGACGTGGTGGAGAGGGTACCCAAGGAGGAGGGAGCGGTGATTGGAGCGGACTTCAGAGGGCATGTTGGTGAAGGGAACAGAGGTGATGAGGAGGTGATGGGTAGGTATGGTGTCAAGGAGAGGAATGTGGAAGGACAGATGGTGGTGGATTTTGTGAAAAGGATGGAAGTGGCTGTGGTGAATACATATTTCAGGAAGAGGGAGGAGCACAGGGTGACGTACAAGAGTGGAGGAAAGTGCACACAGGTGGACTATATCTGATGTAGGAGGCGAGATCTGAAAGGGGTTGGAGACTGCAAGGTGGTTGTGGAGTACAACATGTACTGCATATGCACTCCGTATGTACTCTGTAGTTTTCTACTTCTCTGTGTGTATGAAACTTCCCACTCAATGCAGACACACATACCCATTGTTCTTATGTGCGCCCCCATGGGGTCACATAGCCACGTCATCATGATTGCTTCCCCTTTGCCGCGTCCCAGGCACTGGGACAGCAAAGGTAAGAGTAATGGACCTACAGACACTCACCAGGCACAGAACCTGATTAACTCAGATGTTTTCCTGCATAGCTTTGTCAGACTACACCTTGGTTAGTGCAGGAAACATAGGGTATGACGCGACGGACTGTGCTATAAAAACCACTACCTCCAGCTCAGGGCAGAGCATATCCTCACAGACGAACCTCTGTGTGGCCTTATGTCTCTCCATCTGCAGATGCAATAAAGATTCTCTGTTTGCTCCAATGTTTGTGGGGTGATTGTTCTCCCCAGAGGTTGCTGGGGCAAGAGCCCATTTAAGGATAAAGGAAAATCCACAACAAATTTGGTGTCAGAAGTGGGATCTCACGTCGCCCGCCAGACGGACAACCGGCTGACCGGTCATCTCGGGACGAGGACATAGTCACCCATCTCCCAATAACCTCAGCAGGTTTGAGGAGAAGAAAGGGAGAGGCGGGTGGTCCGTTTGGTCGGTGTCGCTGAGACCCCTCAGCAAAACCCGGGGAGATTCATCACACGGGTAAGCAGGATTCTTTAAAGGAGGAAATGATCATTTAAAACGCGGACTATTGAAACCAGATGAGGTCGTGCACTGACAATTAGGCGGCTGTTCACCCTCGGTCTCACACTAATAGAAGTGGTCACCTGGTAGGATCAAGTGAACCCAGAAGAGAAAAAAAAAGGGAAACAAGGGCAGTAAACTGGCCCCGATAGATATGGAGGGTCCTATCTATCAGATAATGATAAGGAAATATGGTGAAGACTCGGTAAAACATGTTTTAGACTGGATACAGGGTCACGGGTTTCCTGTTGAAGGAACTTTGAGCAAGAATAAACTAATGAAAGTCCGACAGTCCATGGAAAAGGGAAGAGCGAAGGTCTTGGAAAGGAAACAGATTCCTACAACATGGTTAGAGTATATGGCAGAGCAAGAAAGAATTTTGGGAATGTGGGAGAAAGAGTGTGAAAGGAGGGAAAGAAAAAAGCTACAGAGGACTATGACGCGCAACGATGACTCAGACAAAGACCCGTTCTCTCTCACACCTCTCCTAATCCATCTCTCTCACACCTCTCCTAATCCATCTCTGTCACCTCTCCTAATCCATCTCTGTCACCTCTCCTAATCCATCTCTCTCACACCTCTTCTAATCCATCTCTCTCACACACCTCTCCTAATCCATCTCTCTCACACCTCTCCTAATCCATCTCTCTCACACCTCTCCTAATCCATCTCTCTCACACCTCTCCTAATACATCTCTCTCACACCTCTCCTAATCCGTCTCTCTCTCACACCTCTCCTAATCCATCTCTCTCACACCTCTCCTAATCCATCTCTCTCACACACCTCTCCTAATCCATCTCTCTCACACCTCTCCTAATCCATCTCTCTCACACCTCTCCTAATCCATCTCTCTCACACCTCTCCTAATCCATCTCTGACACCCACCCCTCCACCATACTCACATGGCAGCCAGCCTCTCTCTCCTTTGTCTTCCTTATATCAGCAGCTCACAGCGATGTCTCTGGGAAACCCCTCCGACGACTCCGGGTGCGTCCAGAAACCCGTCCAACAACGCGGCGCCACGAGACAGATCCTGGGACCACCACCGACACCCCAACCGCCACCAATTCTCTCTCCCCCGTCCACAGTGAGGGGACCATGGGAAACTCACCTCTGCAAACATTTCCTGGCCGGCCTGCAGGACGGAGTTAGCAAAGCCATAGAAACACACTGCGTAGGATACGGAAAGAGACGACTGGAAGACTTGCTGAGACATGCTGATCATGCTCACGATCAGATACAGAAAAAGGCAGAAGAACAGAAGGCAAGGCAGGCTCAGGACAAACATCGCGCCTCTCTCTCTCTCCTCCATGATGCCGCAGCGGCTTCCTTCACCCTACTAACCTGTGCAACAGGACAGACCCGGGGACCGTTCACGACGTCAGAACACGTGGCAACACGTCCAGCCCAGCGGCCCCCAACCGGGTGACGACTGCTGCTTCACATGTGGCCAGCCCGGTCACTGGGCTAAAGACTGTCCACTCCATCGAGGGTGCAACCAAGGGCGTGGCAGAGGCCGAGGATGGGGTCAGAGCAGACCACAGGGCGGAAGGGGACGGAGCAACGGACCTTACGACCAGCGGGCCCCACGGGGAGGCTCATACCGGGGCTCGGACTGACAGGCGACACGGGAGGAGGAGGAGGGGGTCCTGGACACATCTGCTGCCACATCAGGTCGTATCACTGCACAGACACAACCACATGCACTGATTAGCAATGAAGACCCTGCTTTGCTGTTAGCTTCCCCAGTTGGACAGCATGTCTCTCATGAGCTAGCTTTCCGAAAACTGCCAATGATAACCTTGCGTCTTGTAAATGCTGAGCTGCCTTTCTTGTTGGACACGGGAGCCACACGACCGGTGGTGAGAACCGCTGATGGCCCGTCCACGGTACCACGGAGCGGCCAAACGGTCCTCTCCACTGTTGCGAGTGGTACGTGTGTCGCGGAGCCATTATCCGTCCCTGTGCGCCTCGCTTGCCTGGACGACAGCTCATCAACAAAATTGCCTGTTTAGATTTCTGATAACTGCCCATTTAATTAGCTGGGTAGAGATGGCATGATCCAACTGGGCATCTCTGTTGTTTCCACCCCATCAGGGCTGCACATCACTTCGCTACCAGCAGCGAATAGTTTTCTGCATACACATAACCCCGCCCTCCCTCTACGGGTCTACATGTGGGCTCCTACCGCCTCCCAATACACACAGTGGCTCTGCTCCCTTGCTCACACACCAACAGGGGGCGCATCGACCTACATGACAGCGGACAACCTACACTGCACCGCTCATGTCACCCTCACATCCGACTCGAACTACGAACAGCGCTGGCGCAGCCAGGGAACACGAGAGCAGGGGATGAATTACGACATTTCTATTGGGCATCAGAATGGGGTTTCCTCACGTGCGCATTAGACACCGACCAGACTGCGCTGTTTTCGGCTGATGACGAGGTCCCGCACGTCTCCTTGGTAAAACCACGGGGTTCCCAGTGGAAAGATACGGGTCCACTCGCGCGACAAGCTTCTCTGGCGTCAGACTGGCTTCACGCGACTGGTCCCCCTCACTAAAATGATACCGGGTAGACCTCAGCGCCACCGTTGCGGTGACGCCACGAATGTTGGCTCTTTCCTCCACCTCACCGTCACTGACTGAGGCCCATACACTGGCACACACACACACACACACACACACACACACACACACACACACACACACACACACACACACACACACACCGCACTTGCTCCGCAGCTTCACAACATCCACCAAGGGCTTCACACCCTACGCAGAGCAACACTGCAGACGCTGCAGGATTTGCGCACAACACAATCCACACAAACAGATTGCCCAGAGCAGCGCAGCCCCCCCCCCCCAACGGGGCCATTCCACCATGTAGTGATGGATTTCATTGCGTTAACGCCATGTGAAGGGAAAACATATTGCCTGGTCATGGTGGACACGTGGTCCAAATGGGTGGCATCAAAACGTGCCTCGGCCTCGGCCGGAGCAAAAGCCCCCCTCACCGAAATTCTTCCCCGGTGGGGCATCCCCAACAAACTCAGCAGTGATAACGGCAGTCATCTTGTCATGTCAACATGTCTCGGCATAGATCTGAGACACCATTGTGCTTATGACCCGGCGAGCGGCGGGGCAGTGGGAAGGGAGAACGGCGCACTAAAAAACAAACTGGCCAAGTGCTGTGAGGACACCGGACTGTCTTGGGTCAAATGTCTCCCACTGGTACTTATGTACATGCGCATGCGACAAAGACACTCCAGAGCAGGGCTTAGTCCTTCTGAGATTCTCATGGGACGGCCTCCGACCATGGGAACGGGCCCTGCACCGGGAGCTCTTCCCCAAACCGCTCTTTACGAGCATGATGTGCTGCAGTCCTGCTGTAATCTCTCCTCTGCTCTCTCCCAAGTCTCCCGACAGGTGGAGCTGCTCTCCCCACCCCAGCTGAGAAGGTTCTCCATTCCTACCTCCCCGGCGACTGGGTCATCATCCGGTGTTTCCGGAGAAAGACCTGGCGGTCCAACAGATGGGCGGGTCCATTCCAGGTGTTGTGGACGACGCAGACGGCCGTCAAGGTTGCTGAAAGAGCCACGTGGATACGCGCCACCCATTGCAGACCAGTCCCAGCTCCAACAGACGACACCTCCGTTGCTGACCCCGAAGGAGAGAATGCAGAACCCTCAAACCACTCCAGTTCCCCAGTGGCAGACTCAGCAACGAGCCAAGAAGCGAAGTGCTCCATGAGGTCCCTTCAGGACTAGCCTACGGAGCCCTTGGGACCCCTTCCGGCAGTTATGGGAACTTTTGTTATTCTGATAAATGTCGATGGATATAACAATAGCAACCAAAACACATTTTTGTTATTGAAAGTGACTGATGTTATTTCTGAATATAAGGAAGTCTCTCATACTGACTTTATTCTGATTGGTGGAGACCTAAATTTGACGCCTGATGAATGGCAGGACACGTGCCCTTCTAGATACAGTACTAACCAGTACAATAATATTTATTTGATTGTATTGACTCCAAGGCTCTAATAGATATTTGGAGAGACAGGAATCCAGATGTTAGTCAATTTTCCCGGGTTAAACCAAACGGCAGTTGTAAATCCAGAACAGATTTATGGTTAGCAACATCCCACATTGTAAAGTATGTGTCAGACGTGTCAATTTCTAGCGCTCCCTTGACAGATCATTGTTTAATTCATCTGGTATTGAACCCAGAGAGCAGGACTAAATGTAACAAAGATTAGTGGCAGTTTAACGCAGACCTCCTAAAAGATGAGGCGTTTGTTAAATCTATCAAAGATTTATTACGGAGCATTAAGAAAGATAGGAGTATAACTAGCTGCAGTAGTAGATGGGGATTTTTTAAATGTAAAGTGAGAGAGTTTTCAATAAGTTTTAGTAAATCTAAATGTAGACAACAAAGACAGTAAGAGGCGTAATTGGTACAAGACATAAGAGATTGCTGTAATAAGACATTAGTATCTGATGCTGATAAAAGCTATTATATTAGTCTACAGGCCAAGCTTGACAATGTATATCTTACAAAAGCACAAGGTGCCTATATAAGATGTGGTGCTAAGTGGATAGAAGAAGGGGGGAGAAACACGGCTTATTTCAGGGGACTAGAAAAAGGGAGACAGCAGAGAAAGACTATTAACATGTCAGTGATCAGTGATGTTGAATGCACAGATCATAACATGGTATCTGAAGAAGTGTATAGATTTTATTCTACACTGTATGCGTCAGAATACTCTGTTGACGACTCGGTCGCATTTCTAGAAAATGTGAAAGCACAAATCCCCAAAATAGAGTTAACGTTTAGAGAGATTTGTGACTCCGAGATCCAAATGGGAGAATTAGACGATGCAGTTTAGAGGATAGCAGGAGGAAAAGCTCCAGGACTAGATGGTCTGACCTCCAATTTCTATAAATTCTTTTGGGAGGATATAAAAGGGGTTTTATTTGCTGCTATAAATGACATGATTAGGAATAGGACAATAACTCCTACAATGAGACAGGGATTAGTAACACTTATCCCCAAACATGGTAAAGACAAAAGATATATTGACAATCTATAGGCCCTGGTACGCTGCTGACCACTGACCACAAAGTGTTCACACATGTGATGCTGACAGATTAAGGGACGGTATGACACAGAGGACAAGTGACACCCAGTCTGGTTTTCTTAGAGACAGGTCTATACACAATAATATAAGATTGGCGTTAGACTTATTAGGTTATAGCCATTTAACTGAAGATGATGGAGCTATTTGGTTTTTGGACTTTTACAAGGCCTTTGACATGGTTGAACATCCATTCATTATACAAACACTGGAATGTTTTGGTTTTGGGGAAAAGTTTATAAAGATAATTGAAATGTTATATGACGATATTAATAGCTCGGTTTCTCTGCCTTTTGGAACATCAAGGCGTTTTGAAGTTAAATGAGGTATTCGTCAAGGTTGTCCATGCTCCCCTTTATTATTTATTAGTGTGGCCGAATTATTAGCTCCCCTTATAAAAAGCAGTTTAGACGTCCAACCGTTAAATGTTATGGGAAGGTCTTTGGTTATTAGTCAGCTAGCAGACGACACCGCTTTATTCTTAAAGAACACAGCACAGATTCCTGCAGCATTGAATGAGGTGTCTCTCTTTTCAAAAGAGAGACACCTCAAGAGCCTCAAGAGATGTGAGGAAGAAAGGTCTCTTCTGAAAATGGAAAGATGCCAGGTGGAGGAGGCCATTAGAGAACGGGGTCTCCTTGATCCTGAAGAGGTGCAAAGAACCTTTAATGAGAGGGAGGCCAGGTTCAAGGCCAGGGAGATGGACTTGTTATCCCTCCTGGAGAAAAAGGACCTCTGTGTTCAAGAAGCTGTCCTCAAAGTTGAGGAGATGGGAAAACAATTAAAAGAAATGGAGGACAACTGTAAGAGCAGTGAGGAGAAGGTGCCCCTAATGAGCAACAAGAAACTCCTCCAGAAAACACAAGTCCTCAAAAAAGAAGCACCCCTAAGGGCAGAGGAGCCATATACAGCTCCTCCTCACAATCAAGAGGCTCAGACCCTGATATCTGAGTTGTCTCAGCAAGAGGAGAACGAGGAAAGGACAACAGTTGCCCTCGACCAGCCCGCACAGGAATCTGACAGCCACCTCCAGCAGAGGCAGGAGGAGGAAGCCTCTCTCCCTACAGCCATTAATGAGGTAGAGCAGTCTATCAGGACATGGCTGATGAAGAGGTGGTCAGAGAAGAGATTTGTGAAGAAGAGATGGGAGGTAATAATAATAACTTTATTTATATAGCGCTTTCCTCAAACAATGTTACAACATGCTTTAGAAAGAAATAAGACCAGACAAGACAAAAATAAGCGTAAGACCAGATAAGTAATAGTAAAATAAAAACAATAAATAAAAACAAATATCAAATATTTGTGAAAGCTTTCATAAAAAGAAAACTTTGAAGACCAGATTTAAGGTAGAGACTTGGTTAGTCTTAGTTCAACAGGAAGAGAGGTCCATAGTGTGGGGGCTCTAACAGCAAAAGCCCCGTCACCCTTTGTGACAAACCGAGACCTGGGAGTAACCAGCAGGGCTCCATCTGCAGGTCTTAATGGTCGAGAGGGTGTATGTCAGGTCAATAAATCACAAATGTATGTAGGAGCAAGACCAGTTAAAACCTTAAAAGTGACCAATAACATTTTAAAATCAATTCGAAACATAACGGAACCGGTGTAGGGCAGGAGTGATATGGTCATGCCTCTTTGTCCCGGTAATGAGCCGAGCAGCGGCGTGTAGTACCACCTGCAGACGGTGGGGGGAGCCCTGGCTGATACCCGAGTAAAGTTACAATAGCCAAGCTGAGAATGGATAAAAGCATGTACAACTTTTTGCAGATCGGCAATTGATAAAAATGACTTGATTTTATCTTGATTTTAGGTGGACAGATGGGCAGAGAATAGATGGAGAAACCCCCACCAGAAAAGATGTATGGCGAAAAGATGGGCAGCGAGAATGTTGGCCAAGAAAGACAAGGAGGACAGGATCGCATGGCAAAGGACAGTTGCCTCCCCTAACTTCAGATGACTTCACATTAACACACCTGTGCACTCCCCCAATCCCTAATCAAATAAATGTATATATTCAATTCAGTTCAATTCAAAACTTTATTGCAGACTCAGGGTCCATAACAAAGAGAAATGGCTAAAAGACAACCCCTAGACAATACACAGATCAAACACACAATAAAATAACATAAATGGAACAAGTCAGTGTCTTAGAAGAAGGCAGCTATACCAGTGGTCCCACTGCCCTGATTGGTAGTGTGGCACTGAATCTTATATTAGTTAAACTCGTGATGATTACATTATCAGAGTCATTGAGCCGGCAGATAAATGTATACATGAGATTTCTTAGAAGAGCCTGAAAGGTGTTGACTCCTGCAGCCACAAACATCTCACTTGTACTACACCATCTGTCTTTTTAGTAGTATTCTCACTGCATCATATGAGCTACTCATACTCTCTGTAAGCTTGCTTTTTTGTAGTTTGACCACAGGTGTGCAGTATAAAGTGGTGTACAATATGTAGTTTGACCACAGGTGTGCAGTATAAAGTGGTGTACAATATGTAGTTTGACCACAGGTGTGCAGTATAAGGTGGTGTACAATATGTAGTTTGAACACAGTTGTGCAGTATAAAGTGGTGTACAATATGTAGTTTGACCACAGGTGTGTAGTATAAAGTGGTGTACAATATGTAGTTTGAACACAGGTGTGCAGTATAACGTGGTGTACAATATGTAGTTTGACCACAGGTGTGCAGTATAAAGTGGTGTACAATATGTAGTTTGACCACAGCTGTGCAGTATAAAGTGGTGTACAATATGTAGTTTGACCACAGGTGTGCAGTATAAAGTGGTGTACAATATGTAGTTTGACCACAGGTGTGCAGTATAAGGTGGTGTACAATATGTAGTTTGACCACAGCTGTGCAGTATAAAGTGGTGTACAATATGTAGTTTGAACACAGGTGTGCAGTATAAAGTGGTGTACAATATGTAGTGTGACCACAGGTGTGCAGTATAAAGTGGTGTCCAATATATAGTTTGACCACAGGGGGCAGTGTAAAGTGTTGTACAATATACTCTGAACAGAGACATCTTCACACTAACTGAACACATACCAAACTTCCGTGACAGAGTGTGTGCTTGTGCATATATCATGCAGCATTGCCTATAAATATCATCATCATCTGTCATTTGTTCAGTAATATAGTGTCCAAGATATTTCACCTTATTACATACTAAAAGATTATTATCAGACAATTTAAAATCAGGAAATTTTAGATGATTGACCTCTTTGGTTCTGCAGATCATGACAACACTCTTACTAGCATTGTATTTGATATCATGCTCCACACCATACACCCAACATATCTCAAGGAGCTGCTGGAGACCAGCGCTACAGGCACTAAGGACAAGGTCATCTGCATACATAATATGGTTCACCAAGTTATTACCAATTACGCACCCAGTGTTACAGGCTTTCAACTGCTTGAACAAATCATCAATATATAAATTGCAGCGAACTGGAGACAGAGTTCCCTCTTGTCTGCTAACCCCAAATGGGGCTGAAACACTATTACCCCATTTCACTTGCATGGTCTGGTGGGCATACCAATAAGACAGAATTCTCACAATTTATTTAGGCACCCCTCTTTGACTCAATTTAACAAACAACTTTCTGTGATTAACGTGGTCATAAGCTTTAGAAGCATCAACACATAAGAACCGATGAGTTTTGGCCTCTGTATTTGTTAATAATTTCCTTTAAGACCTTTATACATAAGTCAGTGCCATGTTTAGCTTTAAAACCAAACTGGTTATCCGTGGAGTTGATAAACTCATGCCCTCTATCCAGCAGGATTCTTTCTAGGACTTTTGACTTTTGACTTTGTATGCTGGCTAGAGCTATAGGCCTGTAGTTCTCTAGGCTGCATACTTAACCAGCTTTGTCTTTAATGACTGACACTAACAGTACAGACAACACTGAGTCTGGTAACAAGCCATGGACCATAAAGCCAGTAAAACAGATAGCAAGGAGAGGACCTATCCTCGGACTGGCATATTTAAGTTATTCAGCAGTAACATGATGTAAACCACTTGCCTTGTTAACAGACAGCTTGTGTATAGCTTGGTACACCTCGTGCGACATTATCACCACCATCACTCTTAATATGGCCCGCCTTAAACCGATCACTCTGGACACAGTTGAATAAGGTACTATAATGTTGTCGACATAACTCAGCAATATTGTCTGTACCAGAGATACCATCAACAGTGCATGGTAGAGATGATTTATACTTGTTGAGAGCTCTCACTTCTTTCCAAAAATTAGAGAAGAGAAGAGTTTGCAATAGTCATAAGCCATAATCAATTAAGTCATCAATTAGTCATAATCTATACTCTGTAATCTATACTCGATAATCTCGTCGGCAGAACAGTGGTTGGTAAATTCATTGAGACAGAAAACCAACCCGCCATCCAGTACAGGTTGTGAAGCACTCAACTTAAAGGCAACTAATTGTAAACTAAGGCAAAAAGATGAGTTTTAAGTTTGGATTTAAAGGACTCAACAGACTCTGATTGTCTGATGGCAGCAGGCAGGTTATTCCACAACAATGGAGCCCGATAGGTAAAGGCCCTGCCACCAGCTGACTTCTTTTTAACTTTGGGTACACACAGGAGCCCTGTATTTTGAGAACGAAGAGCTCGAGATGGCGTGTAAGGTTTAAGGAGATCAGACAGGTAGGATGGGGCAAGCCCATTTAGGATTTTATAAGTCAGCAGAAGCACCTTGTATTCTGATCTAACATGGATAGGAAGCCAATGAAGGGAGGCAAGAATTGGTGTAATATGGTCAAATTTCCTAGTTTTAGTTAGGATTCTAGCAGCAGCATTCTGAACCATCTGAAGACTTTTAGTACTAGAATATGGCGGACCTGAGAACAGAACAGTAAAGTAATCAAGTCTGGATGAAACAAATGCATGTATTAGAAACTCTGCGTCAGCCATGGAGAGAAAAGACCGAATTTTAGCTATGTTACGTAAGTGAAAAAAGGCAGTCTTGATGATGTCTTTAATGTGCTTACCAAAGGAAAGGCTGGGATCAAACATAACACCAAGATTTTTGGCTGCCACACTTTGTGAAACCACAGAGTTGTCGATTGTTATCGTTACTTGATCAAATTGGTGTCTGTGTCTAGCAGGTCCAATGACTAGCATCTTGGTTTTATCTGAATTCAAAAGCAGAAAGTTAAGTGACATCCAGTTTTTCACAGTAGCCAAGCAGGCCTCTAAGTTAGTGATTTGAGTATGATCATCAGCCCTTATAGGCTCATACAACTGAATATCATCAGCATAGCAATGGAAATGTATTCCATAACTGAGTATAATTTGGCCAAGAGCTGTAATGTAAAGAGAGAAAAGTAGAGGGCCAAGAATTGAGCCCTGGGCACACCATATTTAACGTCAGAAAAATTTGATATAATATTATTATAGCAGACACAATGTGTTCTTCCAGATAAGCAGGACTTAAGCCAAGAGAGAGCTAAGCCAGAGACACCAAAATTACAATTTAATCTATCTAAAAGTATACAGTGATCAGTGCTGTCAAAGGCTGCACTGAGGTCCAGTAGTAGAAGCACAGAAGTGGAATCAGAGTCGATAGCCAGTAAAAGATCATTTACCACTCTGGTCAGAGCAGTTTCAGTGGAGTGATAGGGCCTGAAAGCCGACTGAAAAGGTTCATATAGATCGTTTTCTTTTATATGGGTCAAACGTTGTTGATACACAACTCTCTAGCACTTTAGAGAAGAATGGAAGATTAGAGACTGGTCAATAGTTATTAAGAGACCCTGGATCAAGGTGCGGTTTTTTAAGTAGAGGTTTAACCACAGCTGTCTTCAAACTGCTGGGGACAATGCCATTAGTAAGAGATAAATTAACGAAGTCTAGCATTGTAGGTCCAAGAAAAGGCCAGAGGTCTTTAAAAAAGTTTTGCTGGTAAGGGATCAAGTAGGCAAGCAGTTGGTTTAGAAGCTGACACGAATTTAGTCAAAGTATCAAGACAGATAGTCTCAAAACCTGTAATAACTGGAACTGTCAGTGACTCATTGTGTAGATATGAACTTAGTATGACAGGATCTGCAGGAGTAGATGGAGTTGAAGAACTAATTTTGTTTAAGATCTCATCAACCTTATTGCAGAAAAAAATCTAGAAATTCATGGGCTGTGATTGGTGAGCAGCTAATAGACGACTGCTTTTTAGTAAGTTTAGATACAGTGTCAAAGAGAAATCTGGGGTTATGTTTATTAATATTTATTAAGTGACAGAGATACGATGTTTTTGCAGTAGATAAAGCATGCTTGTATTTCAATAAACACTCATGCCACGATAGGTAAAAAACTTCCAATTTTGATTTTTGCCATTTACGTTCCAGTCTCCTGCAGGTCCGCTTAAGAGCACGTGTCTCATCATTAAACCAGGTTGTAGGCCTCTTTAGTCGCCTAGCTCTGGTAGTGAGAGGTGCAACTGAATCGAGGAGACTAGAGAGGGCCACATTTAAGTCACTAGTGAAATTTTCAACTGAGTTATTTACCACAATGAAAGGAGCCAAGACTTCAGGCAGCTGCTGGCCAAATGCAGCTACAGTGGAGGGACCGATATGGCGAGTAGCAATTACGTCTGTGCTGACATTAACTGGACAGGCCAATAATGCTCAAAATTTGATGAGAAAATGATCAGACACAGCAGATGTGGTTGGTAAGACATTCAGATCAGAAACAGCTATTCCTTTAGATAAAACCAAATCAAGGGTGTTACCACTGCAATGAGTCGACTCTTGAACAACTGAGTGAACCCAAAACTATCAACTAGTGCCAGAAAGTCTTTACTTAGAGGATCAGCAACCTTATCCAGATGAATATTGAAATCACCTAGAATTAGAATCTCATCAGAGTGAGTAATAAGGCCTGAGACAAATTCTCCAAATTCTTCAAGAAATAACGAGTAACAGCCAGGAGGCCGGTAGACTATCACAATTTGGACTGAGCCGAGTTTATTCATGGCTGAGGGAGATGGACCAAGAATAAGAGACTCAAAAGACTGGAATTTAGATTCAAGTCTAGAAGTCAGATTGAAAATAGAATTACATATTAAGGCAACACCCCTACCTTGTTTATTTGCCCGAGCTACATGGGCATAAGTATAGTCAGATGGGGAAGCTTCATTTAAGGGAAGGAAAACATTTGGTTTCAGCCATGTTTCACATAACCCAATCATATCAAAACTATGTTCAAGAATCAGATCCTTTATTAGTAAAGCTTTGGTGGACAGTGATCTGATATTTATGAAACCAAGTTTAAGCGTCTTGTGGAAGTGATCAGTAGTAGGCAAAGCTTTAGAGCTACCAATAGGTGAGAGATTAATTGGAATTATACTCCTTGTTGAGAGTTTTGGCCGCCAACGCGTTGGACGATATGTGGTCACATTCTTGATAACATTAGCTGTTTGGTTTTGTAGATTATTAGGTACTTTGTCGCACATCTCACCACTACCAGTGGTAGGAATAATTACTAGATTATTGTGATTCACACATTTAGGAGACATACACACTGGAAGAGGTATTATCTTATATAAAGGAATTGGTGGATGCAAGCCCATTTAAATATTCATCCTCATTCTGCCGGAATTCATAGGGTGTATACATTTTTAGGATAAAGAATTCCCTGTCATTGTGAGTAAACTGTATTGAAATGCACCAGTCAACACCAAGCCTAACCACATTTATCAATGAGTTGAGTTTCTTATTCCATAGAATTGCCACACCTCCTGGTATCCTGCCTCTGACTATTCCCATGCCAAGGTCTGTTGTAGACTCCCTAGCCCCATGAAAGTTCTCATTGAAGTAGTTTAGTTTTTCTAGCTCTTGCTTTGCTAAATATGTCTCTTGCATACATAGTATGTCACAGTTCTCCAAAAGGTTTTCAACAGTTATGCGACGAGCTTTATCCCCTGCGCTCTGGCCCAGACGCAGGCCACGACAGTTGTATGACAAAACCCGAATGGTCATTTAGCAAGACTAGTGAGTGACCATATCACCAGCAGGCATACTCATCCCCCCCGCAACAAAAACAGTGTTAAACCCGATAACGCCACCCCTGCATGGCTCATAATAGCACCGGACAAGCGCCGCTTCAGGCCAGAGCTCCGGATTGTACATTTCGCCAACCTCATTGCATTCAGCAGATATTAAATGAGCCGAATCTACTGTGTAGAGTCAATCTTTTGACAGATAACATCACGGCCAAGTTTATCTTTAACATACCCTGATAGAGTGTCAGCATCTAAGTCTGGTGTGAAATTGGTGGCAAAAACACTCACCAGCTTCATCTTTACAACCTTGATATTACTGATCCAGAATCTTGTTCCTGCCCCTTGGTCGATGGTTTCGCAAAAGGACTCTGTCTCCAGGTCTGATGAGAGCCCCACGTGCCTTATCGTCATATATCCTCTTGTGCTTCTGAGAAGCTTCCTGTGATGTTTTGATGCTTGAGCACCCATCTATCCCCCAAAAGTATCACCAACTTCTACCACTGTAGCATAAAGAGCATCCTGACCAGCTGCATCGCAGTGTGATACTGCAACTGCACGTCAGTAGACCAGAAATCTCTGCAGTGTGTCGTCAAGGCGGCCCAGCATATCACCGATACCAAGCTCCCAGCCATAGAATACATTTATCACAGACGTTGCCTTTGATGTGGTCTCAGCATCAGCAGATATCCACCCACCCCAACCATGGACTGTTCTCCCCCCTGTGCTCTGAGAGGCACTACAGGAGCCTCAGAGCCCACACTACCAGGCTGAAAAACAGCATCTTTCCCCAAGCTGTTGGCCACCTGAACCTGGCTACCCACTGAATGTCTGTGGATATTTTTAAACATTTTGTACTCGTGATCCAAAGGAGTTGAATCAAGTGCAACTGGACTTGGTATATATCCGTGAAGACGTTTCGCCTCTTATCCAAGAGGCTTCCTCAGTTCGTGCCTTTCTGACTAGACCAAGCTAGTCTGACTGGCTGCTGATGAGACTCAGAATTATCCTCAGGGAGTCGTTGTCAGAGCTATAGATGTCCATAGCTCTTTGTGATCCAATGTTTACCAACGCCCGTAACTAACAGAGCCATAGATATGAGTGGCTCTTTTGTGTACCGATGTTTGGCGGCGCCCGTCGTTATCGGAGCTATTGATTTGCATTTGTTTAGCAGCGACGGTCGTTGGGGGTGTTAGTTTAGGCTTCTTGAGTCTCCTGGGTAGATATGAAAGGATTGTAAGTGGGAGATAGGCGGTGTCGCAGACCTCCTCCTCTGTTGAGGGATGGTTTTTCCAGTAGCGCATAGATGGCTTCCTTCACCCCTCTTTCAAACCATCTATCTTCTCTGTCCAAAATGTGTACGTTGCTGTCCTCGAAGACGTGTGTATTCTCCTTTAAGTGTAGATAGACTGCTGAGTCTTGTCCTGAGGAGTTTGGCCTTCTGTGTTGGGCCATCCGTTTGTGTAGTGGTTGTTTGGTTTCTCCTATGTATAGGTCAGTGCAATCCTCATTGCATTGTACAGCATACACCAGATTGCTTTTCCGGGTGTGTGGTACACGGTCTTTGGGATGAACCAGTCTTTGGCGGAGTGTGCTGCTGGGTTTGAAGTATACCGGGATGTGGTGTTTGTTGAAAATTCTCCTGAGTTTCTCGGAGACCCCAGAAACATATGGGATGACTGTGCTATTCCTTCTGTTCCTTTTCTCCTTGTCGCTCACCTGGTTGGTCTTTCTGGACCGTGTTGCAGTTTTCACAAAGGTCCAACTGGGGTAGCCGCAGGTTTTTAAAGCTCCCCTCAGGTGTTTGTGTTCTTCTCGTTGGGCCTGACTGCTGCTGGGCACATTGTCAGCTCTGTGTTGCAGAGTTCTGATGACGCTCAGTTTGTGTTCCAGATGGTGGTGTGAGTCGAAACGTAGATATTGGTCTGTGTGTGTAGGTTTCCTGTAAACCCCAATGTGGAGGCTCCTGTCTTCCCCAATTTGGACGTCACAGTCCAAGAAGGGCAAACTGTTGTTCTTTACGTCTTCCCTTGTGAACTTAATGTTCTTGTCCACTGAGTTGATGTGTTTGGTAAACGCTTGCACCTCTTGTGTTTGGATTTTGACCCATGTGTCGTCCACATATCTGAACAAGTGGCTCAGAGGTGTTCCTCTGAAGGAGTTCAGGGCCCTGTGTTCTACCTCTTCCATATATAAGTTTGCCACAATGGGTGATACTGGTGAGCCCAACGCACAGCCGAGTTTCCGTCTGTAAAACTGGCCCCTGAATTGGAAATATGTAGTGTTCAGGCAAAGGTCCAGTAGTTGGAAAATCTGGTCTGGGCTAAGGTTGGTCCTATTGTGGAGGGTGTCGTCCCGTAGCAAACGTTGCCTCACAGTTTCCAAAGCCTCCATGGTTGGGATGCAGGTGAATAACGAGGTCACATCGTAGGATACCGTGGCTTCATCCGGTTCCAGTTTTACGCCTTGGACCTTGTCCACAAAGTCAATGGAGTTTTGGGTATGGTGAGGTGTTTCGCCCACTAAAGGGGTCAAGATGTTGGCTATATGTTTGGCAATGTTGTACGTGGCCAAATTTATGCTGCTGACGATGGGCCTGAGGGGGGTTCCATCTTTATGGATCTTAGGGAGTCCATATATGCATGGAATGTTATCTTGTGGGTAGAGACGGTAGTATTGTATCCGATCAATGGTTCCTCCTTTCTGTAGTTTCTGTAGGTACTCTATTATTCTCCTCTTCTAACCACTAGTAGGATCACGTCTCAGAGGTTCATAGGTGTCCGTGTCGCTGAGTAATGATGTGATCTTGGCATGGTAGTCTGTTGTGTTGAGGATAACCGCCCATCTCCCCTTATCTGCTGGAAGGATAGTGATGTTTTCGTCCTTGCTCAGGGCTTCACAGCTTTCCTTTCCTCCATGATTAGGTTGGAAGGAGGGAGTTTCGCATTGGACAGAGCTGCTGATACCTTTAACCTAAGCTGTTCTGCCTCGGTTTCCATTAGCTTGTTTTTCCTTATGGCTGATTCTGTGGATGTGATGAGGTCAACTATAGGTAGTTGTTTGGGTGTCATGGCGAAGTTCAGTCCTTTGGCTAAGACCTCCTTCTCTGATTGGGAAAGTACCTTGTCCGACAGATTCTTGATCAATCTGTTCTGCATTCCGTTTTGTGTGGGATGTTGTGTCTTTTGTCTCCAGGTAAGTATATCTGCTTGGCTAGTGTTGTAGGTTCGTCGCTGTAAGTTTTGAAACTTCCTTGTCTGCCTTTCTTTGGTTTTGTGGTGTTGAGATAGTTGGGCTTTCTTGGTGAAATCGGTGATCCTTTACAAGACTTAACCAGGCAAGTGGGATGTTATTTGCTGGAGTAGTTGGTTAGATTTCTCCTTCAGCCCTTCAATAGTGAAATGGACCTGTCTCACTCTTTCATTCAGGAGTTGATTCTGTGCCTTCTCTATGATTCTGTCTGCTCTATGTCCTTTCATTGTGGTACACAGGCGCAGGCTAGTGGGTATGAGCCTGTGTTGTCTGCCTCTCAGATTGAATCGCTAGTGGTTTCTGTAGTCTGCAATCTTCCGAGCCATATGAGAATGAATGAAAACATTCACAGACATTTTGTACTCGTGCTCTTTTTTAACTTGACTTTTGGTCTTCATCTGTGTATATCTTATACGGTGTTTGTCTATGTCTGTCTTGCACTGTTTGGCGAAGCTGCAGCCCTCATTTTATTTTTAACATGTGCCTGTAAATTGTTTTTAATGACAATAAATTGAATTCAATGCTGTCCACACCGCATCGGCTGCTGCCTGTAGTTGTTGATGATGGCTGAGGACCCAGTCATCCACGTTGTCAACATCGCTAACTTCCAGGCTCTTGCTTCCTAGGATGTCTCGGAAGTCGAGCGTCCCCTCTGAAAAGTAAGTAAAATGGGGCGTATCCAGTGGAGGAATGGACATGGCTATTATATGCCATGAGCAACTCTGGCAGATGGTCCTTTTCTTTTCCGCTGGGCGAGACCTTAACATTTCATCCATTGTGTGATTAAAGCGCTCACACTGAGCGTGGCCCTGTGGGTGGTAGAGACTCGTTCTACTCTTGGCAGTCCCATAAAAACAGCAGAGCTCTTTAATCACACTGGCCTACAGGTGTATACAATCAAGGAGCTGGCCATGCAGGCCGCATTTACAAACATTTGTGGAAGAATGGGTCGCCGGTGGGGGTTCATTGCCTCAGAGAAGGTGTCGCCGATTCCTGATGTAGTTGGTTCCTTGAGATGTTATTATGTAGCTGTTCGGCTGAGGGGCTGGGCCCTCTACTCTTGCTAACCTGTCAAAACCACGTGCAGTCTGCACCCTGACGGTTTGACCTGAACTTAATGCAGGGAGGCACCGGGCATTGCGGTCATGATATGCTTTCCCCCTCGTCCTCTTTTTTGTGATAGTGGCTTTCACATTAGTGTGGATGGCCATCTGCAGCATGGCTTTGGTCACTAGTATGAATGTTCTGGTCCACCTGGACAGAAGGCACTGAGTGGGAGAGGGGAGTCCATCACGGGGAATGTTGCGAGCATGGAGGAGAGCAGCTTGGATGTCCATGCCATCACAGTAGTACTTTTCCAGGAGGTGCTTAGCAGATCGTACAGCATGCTAAGCAAGGCAATTTGACTGCGGGAAATGAGGACTACTCCGCATGTGTCTGAAGTCCCACGTCTGTGCAAAGTCTGAGAAGTCCTTACCAGTGAATTGGGTCCCATTGTCAGTCATGAGGGTATGAGGAACACGTGTTGCGAAGTGTCGCTTCAGCTTTGTGATGACTGTGGTGCTTTTCATATCAGGGAGGTAGTCCAGCTCCAACCACCCCGAGTAAGATTTCACAACCACTAAATGCATTTTGGCATGGCATTCAAATATATCTGCTGCAGTGAATGACCATGGAAGGTCTGGGATTTCATGAAGGTGCACTGGTTCCTTTGTGTGGTGAGGTGTGAGAGCATTGCAGGCCGCACAGCGAGACACCTCCCTCTCAATGTCTGTGTACATTGAGGGCCAGTACACGGTCTCCCGAGCTCTGCGTTTGGTGGCATCGATACTGGGATGGCTTTGGTGCAGCTGTCCAACATAGCACTTTTGCAGTGCAGGGGGTATTATTAGTCTCTGTCCATGGAGCAGAAGTCTATCTTTGACAGTCAACTCTTCCTTCATTGAAAAGAAGGGACGCAGAGCGTGGGGTAATTCTCTTGAGGTGTTAAGCCAGCCGTGCAGGATAATGTCAGAGAGCTGTTGACACATTACATCCCTCTCCACAGCATTTCTCAGTTCATCTGTGCGAGGTGAGTAGAGCTCTTGGACCGTCATGATATCCAACAGGTCATCAGTAAGTGCAGGCTCAGTCATCGGTAGGTGTGCACGTGATAAAGCATCAGCAACAAAAAGTGTCTTACCGCATTTATAAATCACATCCAGGTTGTAGCGATGTAATTTCAACATCATGCCCTGCAGACAAGGTGACACGGTGTGACGCGGTTTCCTCAGAATTGTTATTAAAGGCTGGTGGTCGGTTTCAACTGTGACAGGATATCCATAGATGAAATCATGGAACTTCTTGGTTGCAAAGATGAGAGCCAACATTTCTTTTTCAATCTGTGCATAACTTGACTCAGTGGGTGTGAGGGCATGTGATGCTAATGCCACAAGCCTCCCTTGCTGGAGACACACCGCACCCAGACCATGTTGTGATGCATCAGCTGATATGACCACTGGCTTCGATATGTCAAAGAACTGTAGAACTGGTGGGTTTGTCGCTGCTTGTTTTAGCTTGTTGAATGCCGCATCATGGGCTTCATGCCAAGTCCACTCCACATCTTGGTGTATCAGTTGTCTCGGGGGACCAGTAACCTCACTGTATTGAGGGATAAACTTTGACAGATAGTTTGTCATACCTAAGAACTGCTGCAGGGCTTTTTTTGTCCTGCAGTTTTGCCATGTCGCAAAACTGCTTTAATTTTTTCAGGGTCTGGCTTGACACCATCGACGGTTAGCAGGTGGCCAACGTAGTGGACACAGTGGACTGAATTTGATGGCCCGAATTCTGTTCAATACCCGTCTCAGATGATCATCATGTTCTTGCATTGTACGTCCCCAGACTAAAATATTGTCTACCACAATATCACAAGTTTGTTCAGAGAACAGTTGCTCTATCACATGTTGGAACACCTCGCTGCCTGTGCAGATGCCATATGGCATTCTCACGAACCTATAGCGGCCATAGGGTGACAAGAAAGTTGTAAGCTTTGAGGAAGCTTCATCAAGAGGGATCTGCCAAAAACCGCATTCGGCATCCAGAATACTGAAAACTTTAGCACCAGGCATGTCTGCAATGATTTGTTCGATAGATTTCAGGGGGTGACGTGGTCTGGGAAGGGCCTTGTTCAGGTGCACTGGGTCCATGCAAATTCTCACAGTTCCATCTTTTTTCTTGGCTGCAACCATGGCGGACACCCATTCTGTAGCTTCATTTTTTGGCACTAAGACACCAAGTGCAGTCATTCGATCAAGCTCTGCCTTAACCTTTTCTTTCATGGCTATTGGAACCTTGTGAGGTGCACACATTGGACAACCAATAGTGTCGTCTAGCCTCATGTGAAATATGACTGGCAATTTACCTATAGTGTTGCTATCAAACAGGTCTTTGTATTCCCATACCTCTGGCGCTTCTTGTTGTAGGGTGTGGATGTCAGGTCCAAGGTGTATGAGTCCCATGGCAACACTGTCTTGTAGTCCTAGCAATGGTCTCACATCCCTATTGACCACATGAAATTTGAACTGCCCTTGCAGACAGTGTAGTATTGCTGTGCCCTCTGTGTTAATTGTCTCACCCCATAGGCCACAAGATTGACTCTTTCATCTGCATTCACAGGGATTGTGCAGTCAACTGCATGCAACATGCGTTTGGACATCACATTGCATTTGGCACCAGTGTCCACTTTTACCTTCAGTTGCCCCTTTCCACTTTTCAGTTTCAGCGTTGTGAAGATTTCTCCTTTCTGAGTGGGTGAATCAACTGGATCACAATAAGAAGTATCATCCAAAGCACTGTCTGGTTGTGTGGTGAATTCGTTCACTCTATCTGGCTGTCTGTTTCTGTATTGACTGGGAGCTTTAGCGCCAACTATGGGCCATGCTGGTGTGGATCTGCAGCAGTTATCAAAATGATTGAGTTTGCCACAATTCTTGCATTGTTTATTGAATGCATAACATTTACTACGGTCAGGAGCGTGTTGTCCATTGCAGTTGCCACAGCGAGTTTTCTGAATAGTGCACACATCCGCTTCTTTCTTTAACTCATTGGAGCTCTTTTCTGACTGTTCATGGAGCATACAGGTACTTATCGCTAATTCCAGGGTGAGATTCTTTTCATGGAGCAGCTGCTTGCGGACAAAGTCACTTTCTGTGCCACACACAATGCGATCCCTTATCAAGTCGCCGCGGAGCGCGCCAAAATCACATTTCTGAGCCAGTATTTCCAAGGTGGAGATGTAAGCTTGAACTGACTCACCGGGCTTTTGACTAGCGGTGCTGAACGCATGCCTGCCCATAATGATGTTTTTTGCAGGCAAGCACAATTCAGCAAACTTTTCCAGTGGAACCTCTGGATCTTCGTGACTTTCTCCGTCTTCGTAAATGAATGATTCCGCTTTTTCAACAGCCTCGGGACCGGCGAGGTTCGGGACCGGCGAGGTTCAGGACCAGCGAGGTTCGGGACCGGCGAGGTTCGGGACCGGCGAGGTTCAGGACCGGCGAGGTTGAGGAGCGTGTAGGCTTGCACTTTCTTGGATTCACCCGACAGCCCCGCGTTGCAATAAATTCTCCATTCCTTGTCAAATTTCCGCCAGTTATCGGCAATATTGTCATCGAAAATTAAGGGGTCGATGCGACGAAGCCCTTGAGCCATTATCCGACTTCTGACACCATGTAACGTGCCTATAAACTCCCCAGTAGACCGGTTAAGTTGTACACCCTTCAACTGCCTCAATCACCCCTCCGTGCTGCGTTACCACTGAGGTCCCCACTTGTTGAGGTCGCCACTTGTATACGTCATAAATATTCGCCTGTAATTTAAAGTGACCACACCATCACTCTACAGTTTCCATGGCTGAGCAGCTGCATGCAAGCCCTACATCACCAAGCACGATGCCAAGCGTCGGATGGAGTGGTGTAAAGCATGCTGCCACTGGACTCTTGAGCAGTGGAAACGTGTTCTGTGGAGTGACGACTCACCCTTCTCTGTCTGGCAGTCTGATGGACGAGTCTGGGTTTGGCGGATGCCAGGAGAACGTTACCTGCCTGACTGCATTGTGCCAACTGTACAGTTTGGTGGAGGAGGGGTAATGGTATGGGGTTGTTTTTCAGGGGTTGGGCTAGGCCCCTTAGTTCCAGTGAAGGCAAATCTTAATGCTTCAGCATACCAAGACATGTTGGACAATTCTATGCTTCCTACTTCGTGGGAACAGTTTGGGGAGGGCCCTTTCTGTCCCAGCATGACTGGGCCCCAGTGCACAGAGCAAGGTCCATTAAGACACGGTTGGGTGAGTTTGGTGTGGAAGAACTTGACTGGCCCACTCAGAGCCCTGACCTCAATCCCGTCGAACACCTCTGGGATGAACTAGAACGGAGATTGCGAGTCAGGTCTTCTCGTCCAACATCAGTGCCTGACCTGACAAATGCTCTTCTGGATGACACGGCAAACCTTCCCACAGACACACTCCCACATCTTGTGGAAAGCCTTCCCAGAAGAGTGGAAGCTGTTACAGCTGCAAAGGAGGGACCACCTCCATATGAGTGCCTCTGGAGTTAGAATGGGAGGTCATAAAGGCTCCTGTAGGTGTGACGGCCAGGTGTCCCAGTACTTTTGTCCATATAGTGTGTATGTGGTTTTGGGGCAGAATAAGTTTCTCGATGCTCGCATACTGACACAAGTGGAACAAGTACACAATAATCTCCATGGGACAGTATTTGAACTTACAAGTAGACAGGGATGAACAGGACACCTTCATGCCTCGTGATCTGATGTTAGGGTTTCTCCTCGCCCAGCAGGAGGTGATTATTTATGACCGGTAGGACGGACATGCAGGAGGTTGTTCTGCAGAAGACTGATGATGAGTGTGTTGTGAGGATTGTGTGTTGTGTGTTGTGAGGATTGTGTGTTGTGTGTTTAAATGTAAAATATTGTTGTGTTTTCCCTTTTTCTCAGTCCACTTCTCTCCCTCCTGTTGTTCTTCTCTTTCTCTCTTGCCACGTGTTGTGTTGTTTGATTTGTCTTGTCCGTTATCCTCTTGTACACACAGACACACACATGCTTGTCCTCTCCACATACACACGGACACACACATGCTTGTCCTCTCCACATACACACTGACTCACACATGCTTGTCCTCTCCACATACACACAGACACACACATGCTTGTCCTCTCCACACACACACAGACACACACACGCTTGTCCTCTCCACATACACACAGACACACACACGCTTGTCCTCTCCACATACACACAGACACACACACGCTTGTCCTCTCCACATACACACAGACACACACATGCTTGTCCTCTCCACATACACACAGACACACACATGCGTGGCTCCTCTGCAAAATATTCAAAACAACTTTAAACAGTCATGGCACACCAGAGCTCCTCACATGGTGTGTTAGCTAAAGTCAACCCTTCAGCCGGCGTGTGTAACGGCCTGCAGTTTGTCCACAGCATAGCTGACAGACTAACAGGCAAACACACCCGTTCCCTCACAACACCCCACAAGTGGTTAACGTGCACCCCAAAAACTACTTTATTCACATGCCCCGTTATTTTAAACTGAACATCAGTGAGTATACTTCCAGTGTACTTTCTAACTACTTATCAGAGATATACCAAACAACACCATACTTAAGTATACTTACACAGGTATACCACTAGTACGTATACTTGAACTTCCCTTGAACTGTACTTGGTGTACTCCAGTTTCTTAGTGAAATAAAGGTGGGGTGTACTGTTGTTTGTACGCTGGTGGGTATGTACTACTCTGAGGAGTATTTTAGCTTCACCACTGATGGTTTTATTGAGAAAACACGTTCGTTGTTCACTTCTTTATGTGGCTTGTACCCCCAGTTACCCAATGACTCTTATAGCAACACCAAACCTGCTGTATGTTTGCACACATGCAGCGTGTGGTGTGGGAGCCTCGCCCAGGACCGACCATGCAGCCTCCTCGTCCACGTCAGTTTGTGTCATCGTGTGAAGTTTTTATTCTGACCCCCCCCCCCCCACTGGATCGGCTGGGAGAGCCTGGTCTGCTATGCCCGGTGGGCCCAGGGACCGCGGCCCTGCCCGGTGGGCCCAGGGACCGCGGCCCTGCCTGGAGCTGCACCCGAAGAGGAAGCACCGAGGGCGGTCTGACAGGACGTGGAAGCGGGGCAGGCTAAGCTAACTGCTAGCCCATGCAGACCGGCAGTTCCCACAGTCGTCCTGGCTGCGTTCGCTCTCTGGACAGTGGGATTGTTGGACTGTGTTACTCTGAACGGATTGTCTTGTTAACTGTTTGTGTGTGCGTTTCTTTGTTCTCTCCGTTTTTGTATGTTTTGGGTGGTGTCGTATGTGTTTTTATCTTTTGTGTTGCACTGCTGTGGGCTGGGTGAAACCAAATGTCGTTTTGTGTATGCAAGCACATGATAGAAATGACAATAAGTTGTTGCTGATTCCTGATAGAGCAGCACTGGGACTCTGAACAGGCTCATCTGTAATGACATGTTGTGTCCACTGGAGGGAGCGATGGTACAATACAAAGCACAGAGGAGTTAAACGTGTCTGATGAGTGGCCGACTCTGCCTACTATAGACGACACCATGTAGGTGCATAAAAATCCCCCGTGACAGTGACAGAGATCATCTGGATGATCTAGAGCAGCGGTCGGGAACCTATGGCTCGCGAGCCATATATGGCTCTTCCGGTGACGGCATATGGCTCCCAGACAATTTTGAGTTGAAAAAAATTTTTTTTTAAAAAAATCAGTTTGTAACTGATTTTAAAATACTTGTGATATTTCTTAATAATACTGTGTCATTTTAAAGTAAACAGAAATTAGTTTTGAAGATAAATGTCACGGGTCACCCGTGGGTCGGGTCGGGAACCAATGGCTCGCGAGCATGTCCGGGTCATTGTAAAGGTGAAGAAATCAATTTTATCAGATAGCCAACTAGTTTATCCGCTTCAACCCCTTGTAACGGAAAAGATGGCGAAAAGAAAAAAAGACGATGATTACCGTGCATTCCAGGCTGCGTGGACAGAGGAATCTGCATTTGTGGAGAGAGCAGGATGGATCTGCGGTATGTCTAATATGCAATGATAAAATTGCATCGATGAAACGGTCAAATATAAAGCGGCACTTCGATACGCACCATGCTTCATTTGCATGGAAATATCCAGCGGGGGCCAGCAGCAGGAAAAGGGCACGCGAGGAGCTACAGCGGAGAGTGCAGACGAGTCAGCAGCAACCACGTGTGTGGACCAAGCAAGGTGACGGGAATTCCGCTAGCTTTGCGGGGGCTTTGGCAATAGCAAGGAATGGAAAGTCATTCACAGATGGCGAGTATGCCAAAACATTCATGCTTGATGTGGCCAATGAACTGTTTGATGACTTCCCAAATAAAGACAAGATAATCAAACGAATAAAAGACATGCCCCTGTCAGCAAGAACTGTGCACGATCGTAGCATCATGATGGCAAATCAAGTCGAGGAAACACAAATGAAGGACATAAACGCCGGGACATACTTTTCTCTCGCGTTAGATGAGTCAACAGACGTTAGCCATCTATCTCAGTGCAGTATAATTGCCAGGTATGCTGCAGGTGACACACTGCGTGAGGAAAGCTTGGCTGTTTTGCCAATGAAAGGGACAACAAGAGGAGAGGATTTATTCACGTCTTTCATGGAGTTTGCTAAAGAAAAAAAACTACCGATGGATAAACTTATTTCTGTCTGTACTGACGGTGCACCCTGTATGTTGGGGAAGAACAAAGGATTTGTAGCGCTTCTCCGTGAACATGAAAAGAGAGCCATCCTAAGTTTTCATTGCATCCTGCACCAGGAGGCGCTTTGCGCTCAGACGTGTGGCCAGGAGCTTTGTGAGGTGATGTCTCTGGTCATTCCAGTGGTCAACTTTATTGTTGCCCGAGCTTTAAATGATCGCCAGTTTAAAGCTCTGTTAGAAGAAGTGGGGAATCATTATCCCGGTCTGCTTTTACACAGCAACGTGCGTTGGTTGTCAAGGGGGAGGGTGCTCAGCCGTTTTGCAGCTTGCCTGAGTGAAATCCGGACTTTTCTTGAAATGAAAGGCGTCAGGCATCCTGAGCTAGACAACACTGACTGGCTCCTGCAGTTTCACTATCTCGTGGACATAACTGGCCATCTGAACCAGCTCAATGTGAAAATGCAAGGTATTGGAAATACAATCTCATCCCTTCAACAAGCAGTGTTTGCATTTGAAAGCAAGCTGGAAGCCTTTCTCAGGGACATTGAAACAGGTCGTCTTCTGCACTTTGAAAGACTGCAACAATTTAGAGATGCATGCTTAGCAAGTGACTCCACTCAACATCTGGATCTCCAGCAGCTAGCTGGCTTTACGTCCAATCTCCTGCAGTCATTCAAAGCACGTTTTGGAGAATTTCGTGCGCGCACTGGTCTTTTCAAGTTCATCACTCATCCACATGAGTGTGCAGTGGACAAAATCGACCTGACATGCATCCCCGGGGTCTCTATCGGAGACTTTGAGCTGGAAGTTGCTGACCTGAAGGCATCAGACATGTGGATGAGTAAGTTCAAGTCACTTAATGGAGAGTTGGAAAGTCTTGCGCGACAGCGAGCAGAGCTGGCGAGGGAACACAAGTGGTCAGAAATGAAAAATCTTCAACCTGAAGACCAGCTGATTCTTAAAACTTGGAACGAGCTTCCTGTGACATACCACACAATGCAGCGTGTGAGTATTGCCGTATTGACCATGTTTGGCTCTACATATGCATGTGAACAGTCATTCTCGCATATGAGGAACATTAAGACCAACCTACGCTCACGTTTAACTGATGGAAGCCTCAACGCCTGCATGAAGCTCAACCTCACCACGTATGAACCAGACTACAAGGCCATCAGCAAAACCATGCAGCACCAGAAGTCGCATTAAAAGTAAGACATATTTTATTTATTATACGTTAAAATACTATATGGCTCTCAATGAAATATATTTAGAAATATTTGGCTTTTATGGCTCTCCCAGTCAAAAAGGTTCCTGACCCCTGCTTTAGTCCAAAGCTGAAACTGAGGCCTCACATCGAGCCGTCGGCTAGCATGCTAGGTGGCTACATGGAAGCAATACTAACCTCACGTATCCTAACAGACATTTTGAGCTTTTAAGCTCCCCTGAAGTTTAACATATCTGCCGTTAGATGTTCAAATGAGTAGAAACCCAGTACTTACATTTATAAGGGAAATCTTGCTCGGTGCTTTGAACAGACATTCGTCCGCCGCCCATTATTTATTTATCTTTATTTGTTGTTGGTGAGGAGAAGGGGCGGAGCAGCGGCGCGCAAAGCATCTTGGGATATGGAAGTCCGCGAAGGATAGTATTTTTTTTTTATTGAACAAAATATATAAACAAGAAAATATTACATCACAATAGGACAAAAAGTAGTTACAAAAATATAAATTGTTTCAAAATTAAAATTTACATATCCATAAAAAAAAGAAAAGAAAAGACAAAATAAAAAAGCTCGAGATACAGGATTTAAGTTAAATTATATTCCTCACATAGTCTTCTGGTTTTGCTGGCTTTAGGATTCATACATTCTTTTAAAGATTCTAAATAGGATGAAATAAGTGCTTTGAATACACCAATGTTTGGGCGCTGGTGTGCAAATTTGGTACAATGAATATGAAATTGAGGAAATATTAGTAGAAGGTTGATAATATACATTTTTTCTGAACTTATTTCCTCATTTTGTGACAGACCAAACAAAACATGTTGGATGTCCAGTTTACAAGAGGAGTCAATTTTGTTATTTATGAGATTATTTAGATCAATCCAAAAAACATGAGAGTAGGTACAATCCCAAAATAAATGACATATGGTTTCATCTACATTGCCACAAAAGGAACAGAGGGTGTCAATATTAATCTTGTATTTTACAAGAAGGTCCGCGAAGGATAGTAGCGGTGCATCCATAGACATATAAAGAGTAGACGCCGCATTGGCTGTTGGGGCGCAAGAAATACGGCCGCCATCTTGGACCGGTCATCCTACGAGTTGCCTAGCAGCAGAATACACGACACGACTGACAAAGATGGCAGAACACTGTTCAGCATATTCCTGCTCCAATCGACGGACCATGGAAAACAGGGCTCGGGGGATTACTTTTCACAAGTAAGATTGAACATACGGTGGCACCACATTGCAAAATTCACCTCTCTTGACCTGCAGAGAGGGAGCACGAGAAAGAAACTCTGCAGAACAGGTCTCTTTCAAGGGTTTTAGGGGTTTCATGTCAAACTTTAATTAGCAACTTTTATTCTTTCCACTACGTTGTTATGCTACATTGTTTATATATTTATCTCTCTTTAAAACATATATGTATATCTGTATTTATGTTTTATTATTACATCATACTATTGGATATGAACACGATATTATTACAGTATTATACAACTTTATTATACACACACACACACACAAACACACACACACACACACACTGTATACTTCCTACCCTCACATGTAAATATTTTGTGTAGTTGTCAGTCTTTACGTTTGTCCATTGTGTGTAATGTACTGGTCACCTATGTAAGCTACTTTGTACATGTATAAATATGGTTTGGGGCGGGGATTTATATATATTTTTCATTTTCTCTGTTATATAACATATATTGTTGTTATATATACTGTAGATATATAATGTGTTCATGTATTGTTTATATATTTATATAGCCTAATCATATATTGTTTTTTCAACTTATTAAAATAGCTGACTTTACTGCCACTATCTGCTTTTGCCTCTCTATCATATTTTAGCTTGTGTGTCTGTGTGTGTATATATATATATATATATATATATATATATATATATATATATATATATATATATATATATATATATATATACACACACATTTATATTTATAGTGAGTGTTTTGCTAAATACCGTATTGTTCCGAATATAAGACGACCCTGATTATAAGACGACCCCCCCCCCTTTTCAAGACTCATTTTTGGAAAAATACTTTTTGAAGAGCAAATATTGGTTTTATAAAGAACAACATTATAACCCAGCCACTGAGGATGCACAAGCCAGTGCATCCTTAGTGCCGGTCCCAAGCCCGGACAAATGGGGAGGGTTTCGTCAGGACGGGCATCCGGCATAAAATCTTTGCCAAATCAAATATGCGGATCATAAATAAGACTTACATACCGGATCGGTCGCGGCCCGGGTTACCAACGACCGCCACCGGTACTGTTAACCAGCAGGGTGTCGGTGGAAACTATGCTACTGTTGGGCGAAGGAGAAGGAGAGGGGGAAAGCATGTCCAGAGGCAGCTAGAGAGGAGGAAGGGTAGGCATGTGGAGGTGAGAGTTGGAACTTTGAATGTTGGCACTATGACTGGTAAAGGGAGAGAGCTGGCTGACATGATGGAAAGAAGAAAGGTAGGCATACTGTGTGTGCAAGAGACCAGGTGGAAGGGGAGTAAGGCCAGGAGTATCGGAGGTGGGTTCAAACTCTTCTACCATTGTGTGAATGGGAGGAGAAATGGGGTAGGGGTAATTCTGAAGGAAGAGTATGTCAAGAGCATGCTGGAGGTGAAGAGAGTGTCAGACAGAGTGATGAGTATGAAGCCGGAAATTGAAGGTTTATTGCTGAATGTTATCAGCGCATATGCCCCGCAAGTTGGGTGTGAGATGGAGGAGAAAGAAGAATTCTGGAGTGAGTTGGACGACATGGTGGAGAGGGTACCCAAGGAGGAGAGAGTGGTGATTGGAGCCGACTTCAATGAACATGTTGGTGAAGGGAACAGAGGTGATGAGGAGGTGATGGGAAGGTATGGTGTCAAGGAGAGGAATGTGGAAGGACAGATGGAGGTTGATTTTGTGAAAAGGATGGAAATGGCTGTGGTGAATACGTATTTCAAGAAGAGGGAGGAACACAGGGCGACATACAAGAGTGGAGGAAAGTGCACACAGGTGGAATACATCTTATGTAGAAGGTGTGATCTAAAAGGGGTTGGAGACTGCAAGGTGGTGACAGGGGAGAACGTAGCTAGGCAGCATCGGATGGTGGTCTGTAGGATGACTTTGGAGACCAAGAAGAGGAAGCGAGTGAAGACACAGCCGAAGATCAAATGGTGGAAGTTGAAGAAGGAAGACTGTTGTGTGGAGTTCAGGCAGGAGTTAAGACAGGCACTGGGTGGTAGTGAAGAGTTGCCGATTGGCTGGGCAACCACTGCAGAAATAGTGAGGGAGACAGCTAGGAAGGTACTTGGTGTGTCATCAGGACAGAGGAAGGAAGACAAGGAGACTTGGTGGTGGGATGAGGAAGTACAGCAAAGTATACAGAAGAAGAGGTTGGCAAAGAAGAAGTGGGATAGTAAGAGAGATGAAGAAAGTAGACAGGAGTACAAGGAGATGCAGCGTAAAGCAAAGAGAGAGGTGGCAAAGGCAAAGGAAAAGGTGTATGGTGATTTGTATGACAGGTTAGACACTAAGGAAGGAGAAAAGGACTTGTAGCGATTGGCTAGACAGAGGGACCAAGCTGCAAAGGATGTGCAGCAAGTTAGGGCGATCAAGGATAGAGATGGAAATGTGCTGACAAGCGAGGAGAGTGTGCTGAGAAGGTGGAAGGAGTACTTTGAGGGGCTGATGAATGAAGAAAATGAGAGAGAGAGAAGGTTGGATGATGTGGGGATAGTGAATCAGGAAGTTCAGTGGATTAACAAGGAGGAAGTGAGGGCAGCTATGAAGAGGATGAGGAGTGGAAAGGCAGTTGGTCCTGATGACATACCTGTGGAGGCATGGAGGTGTTTAGGAGAGATGGCAGTGGAGTTTCTAACTAGATTGTTTAACACAATCCTGGAAAGTGAGAGGATGCCTGAGGAGTGGAGAAGAAGCATACTGGTACCGGTTTTCAAGAACAAGGGCGATGTGCAGAACTGTAGCAACTACAGAGGTATAAAGTTGATCAGCACAGCATGAAGATTTGGGAAAGAGTAATAGAAGCTAGGTTAAGAGGAGGAGAGGTGATGATCAGCGAGCAGCAGTATGGTTTCATGCCACGAAAGAGCACCACAGATGTGATGTTTGCTTTGAGAATGTTGATTGAGAAGTATAGAGAAGGCCAGAAACAGTTGCATTGTGTCTTTGTAGATTTAGAGAAAGCATACGACAGGGTGCCGAGAGAGGAGGTGTGGTATTGTATGAGGAAGTCAGGAGTTGCAGAGAAGTATGTAGGAGGGGTGCAGGATACGTATGAGGGAAGTGTGACAATGGTGAGGTGTGCTGTTGGAATGACAGATGGGTTCAAGGTGGAGGTGGGATTACATCAAGGATCGGCTCTGAGCCCTTTCTTGTTTGCAATGGTGATGGACAGGTTGACGGACAAGATCAGGCAGGAGTCTCCATGGACGATGATGTTCGCGGATGACATTGTGATGTGTAGCGAGAGTAGGGTGCAGGTTGAGGAGAGCCTGGAGAGGTGGAGGTATGCACTGGAGAGAAGAGGAATGAAAGTCAGTAGGAGCAAGACGGAATACCTATGCGTGAATGAGAGAGAGGACAGTGGAATGGTGAGGATGCAAGGAGTGGAGGTGACGAAGGCATTTGAGTTTAAATACTTGGGGACAACTGTCCAAAGTAACGGGGAGTGCAGTAGAGAGGTGAAGAAGAGAGTGCAGGCAGGGTGGAGTGGGTGGAGAAGTGTGTCAGGAGTGATTTGCGACAGAAGGGTATCAGCAAGAGTTAAAGGGAAAGTTTACAAGATGGTTGTGAGACCAGCTATGTTATATGGTTTGGAGACAGTGGCACTGACGAAAAGACAGGAGGAGGAGCTGGAGGTGGCAGAGTTGAAGATGCTAAGGTTTTCACTGGGAGTAACGAAGAAGGACAGGATTAGGATCGATTATATTAGAGGGACCGCTCAGGTTGGACGGTTTGGAGACAAAGCAAGAGAGGCAAGATTGAGATGTTTTGGACATGTGTGGAGGACAGATGCTGGGTATACTGGGAGAAGGATGCTGAATATGGAGCTGCCAGGGAAGAGGAGAGGAGGAAGGCCAAAGAGGAGGTTTATGGATGTGGTGAGGGAAGACATGCAGGTGGCTGGTGTGACAGAGGAAGACGCAGAAGACAGGAAGAAATGGAAACGGATGATCCGCTGTGGTGACCCCTAACGGGAGCAGCCGAAGGTAGTAGTAGTAGTAGTAGTAGTAGTAGATAAAGAAAAACACTATATTTGAAAATAATGATAATAAAAACACATTGAATAAAACAAGGTAGTCTGTTTAACAGCTTTTAAATAAAATTATGTTTTCAATATATTTTAGATGAAATTGTCACATTTAAATAAAAAAATGTAAATACATTTGTAAATGAATGACTTATGGTATTTAAATAGCATACAAATGAAAATAAACTGTAGTCTATTGAGACTATCCATCTCATAGTGAAAAAATAACCATTTCAACATTTCAATAACAGCATTAACCATCGAAGTGGTCTAATTTTAGAACGGTCTTGAAACAAATCTGACTGTGTGAGAATGTATATTGACATTCAAAAGTCTAGACCTCGAATGTAAGACGACCCCCACTTTTTCATACGTATTTCCAGGGTAAAAACCCCGTCTTCTATTCAGAACAATACGGTAGCTACCTATCATACATCACATATATCATATATCAGAATATTCTATTACTGTTAAGCCAACTATGAACATTAAAATACGTCAAACCTTGTGTCCTGTATCATAGCTACATGTATGACGTTTTCAGCAACAAAAAAGGCGTGGAAATCAGTTTGGTATTCAGCGAGTTATGATTGGTTAACTGCGCTGACAGTTCATTGCGCCTGCCAAACACATTACACTGAGTGGAGCGGGTGACCGGTCCAAGATGGCGGCCCCACGGCTCGTCAGCGCCAATAGGCAGCAGCGGTCGATGCGGCGTCTACTCTTTATATGTCTATGACATCAGAATCTGTAGAGCATTAGTAAGAATACGAGCAGGAGGCAATGAGATCCAGCAGGGGGCAGCACTGACAACCTGGGAGAAAACCTTCAGGTGAAAGCGACACACACTGGACTGCCACCAAAACAACCAACGAGGAAGAAGCGTCACTTCCTGCTTCAGCTGGTTGGAACCAGAACACGCCCTGTTAAAAAAGACCAACGATAAAAAAAGTGGTGAAGAGTGAAGAGACTGAAATACAACCAAACAAGTCTGGCCCACTTCAAGTACTGATGACACCCAAATTAACTATTGTTTCTTCAACTATCTATAAGTACTAATGTGTACAGTGTACTGTCTATAAGTACTGATATGTATAGTGTACTGTCTATTTATATGTATTGTGTATGGTCTATATGTACTGATATAGTGTAGTGATATAGAGTGTACTGCTTATATGTGTTTGTATTATAATGTAGTGATGTAGTATACTGCGTATATACAGTGGTATTATAGTGTACTGTGTATATGTAGTGATATTATAGTGTAGTGTGTATATGTAGTGGTATTATAGTGTAGTGGTATTATAGTGTAGTGTGTATATGTGGACTGATGTGAACCAGTGTAAACCTGGTCTGGACTGATCTAGTGTTACTGACCTCTGACCTTCCTCTTGTAGTAGATCAGACCTGCCAAAGACAAAATCAAACCCAGAAGCAGACCTGACGCTCCAGTGGCGATCTTGTTTCTGTCTGATTGTGGCATGGAGGGATCTGGAGAGACAGACACATGTCTCTATCTATAGACACATCTGCATGTTGACCTGTCTCTCTATGTCTTCATCACCTATCCATGGACAGAGACACACATAGATACTCACTCCAGTCCACTTTCTCAGGAGAGGGGAAACTGGCGTGTTCCACCATGCAGGTGATCTTCTCTCCAGACCTGAGATGAAATAAGTGAAGAAGAAGAAAAAACACAGGGAATAAACAACATATCAACAATAAATAAGACGTGATGTGATTGGATGAGGTAAGTTTGTACCTTCCTGTCTGTCTGCACAGAAACTAGTCGAGTCTGATACTAAACATCAGCCCAGTTTAAAACACGGTATTAATACACAATAAATACTCTGTTGTCCATCTGGGATCTCACCAGTAAAGAGCCACGCATCCCACCTTAAATATACAGCTGGTGTCTACAGAGCAGACACTGAGGAGACACGTTCCACCTTAAACATACAGCTGGTGTCTACAGAGCAGACACTGAGGAGACACGTTCCACCTTAAACATACAGCTGGTGTCTACAGAGCAGACACTGAGGAGACACGTTCCACCTTAAACTTACAGCTGGCGTCTACAGAGCAGACAGTGAGGAGACACGTTCCACCTTAAACCATCACATTGTGCTTTGTTTTCCAGTCATTGTGTGTGTGTGTGTGTGTGTGTTTGTGTGTGCGCGCGCGCGTGCGTGCGTGTGCGTGTGCGCGTGAGTGTATAGTGTTAAAGTATTTTGTATGTATTTGGACCGGTCCATTTGGTACTGAGTCTAAGTGTTCTTACCTGGGCGTGTACTCCAGGTGGGAGTGGATCTGGTAGTACCAATCACCGTTTGCCAGCTCATCGGTGGAAGTGACGTCAGAGGTCACCGGCTGTCCGTCTCTCAGCCAGGTGACACTGATGTATTTGGGGTAGAAGTTGTAGACACTGCACATCAGCATGGCCGGATGTCGGCCACTAGGGGGCGTCACTGAAGTCAGTCTCACACTGGGCTCAGCTGGTAAAGAATTATTTTGTTATCATCATCATCATCGTCATCATCATCATCATCATCATCATCATTATCATCATCATCATCATCAGGACTTGAAATTAACTTTTTGAATCAATGTCAAATGTGTAGAATTGCTAATCCTGAGAGTATATAATGTTTGAGGCCACATGGTGGCGCAGTGGTCAGCACGGTCGCCTCACAGCAGAAAGGTCGTGGGTTGGAATCCCGGGGTAGTCCAGCCTTGGCGATTGTACTGATGTGTCGTAGGTTAGTTTACATTATTACGACAGCGGCCCCCAGAGGAGTTACCATAAACTGATTTACGGCAGTGCCTAGCAGAGCTGGAATAAAGCATGTTAAACGGCTCTTCTGCGGTGAGTCGCCCCAGTCCAGCCCTCCGCATTGAGGACTAGACTCTGTTATAGCCGGACCTCAAACAGGGCTCATGAAAACCCGGCACGTTACTGTAACATGAGACTCATCCTAGAGCTGCTGGATTATGCAGATACAGTAAATTCTGAAGCACTTATTTTTTCCTAGACTTCTATGAGGCCTTTGACGCGATTGAACTCACGGTTCTGTTACAGTCCGTCGAGGCGTTGGGCTTTGGGAATAACTTTGTTGGCATTGTCAATATGTTTTACAAAGATATGAATAGTTCTGTTATGATGAACTTCAACAGCTGTAAAAGAGTCCAGATGAACAGAGGGCTCCGCCAAGGCTGCCCTGTTCCTCCTCCCTTATTTATTTGAGGGGCTGAAGTCTTATCAGTTAATATCGTGAATGATGGACGTTTGGAAGGAATGTCGGGTTTTGGTGGAGAGTTAAAAATCTCACAACTGGCAGACGACACCACTTTGTTTTGAAGGACAAGAAGCACGTGAGGAACTCTGTTACCTCAGGTAACCAGTGTTCCAGGGCCTCGGACCTGCGACTAAATGTGTGCACATGTGGAATGTTGTCTGTGCGTGATTGTAGCGATTGTGTAGTTGGAAACATCCGGTAAAAGAGTCCGTTAAGTATTTGGGAATATATACAACTACACATCTTACAGCTAGACAACATCTCCATTTCTCCAACAGATTAAAAAGACCAAGTCTGTCTTCAGGATTGGTCTTGGAAGGGGTTTCTCTATTTTAGGAGGAGTTCTCCTCTCCAAAGCAGAGGGCCTGTCTCGCTTTGTGGGTCCATCTGTGTCTCTATTGGTTTATGGTTCTACCGCCACAGAAGCAAATAGAACTTTCTTAAATGTCATTTGGAAGAATAAACCACACCAGCTTAAAACATGTGTCCTGTCCAGCAGTGAAGCAGAAGGAGGTCTGGAAGTTCTAGATTCCGTTGATTCTGGTAACACAACACACAAACACGCTCACACTTGTTGTGTGATGGTGAAATGTCCCATAAGTGTTGGACTGGTGTGGAGTCTCGTGACTCTGTCCCTCCTTTAACATGAGACACGTGACCTGGTGCTGTCTTCATCCAGAAGATGTGCTCTTCAACACCTGATTAATTGTGTTACTGTAGATGCAACATGTGTACTCACAAACAGGAGTTGTGTAAATCATTACCTAAGATCCCTGCTTGTCTCCAAGAAGTGAGTCTTTCCTTAAACCTCTCAGCCTTGAAACAACAACACAAGTAACGAGCTGCTGACGTACTACCACACTTGTGTCCTGACAGCCGTCTGTTACTTTACATGTGTACACGTGTACTCCCCTTCTGTTTTGTTGTGTGTCTGTTCTTTGTTTGTATGATGTTGTTACCATTTATTAGGGGTCCAAGCCCCAGGGGCTGGGAACCCCTATTGTTTCTGCTCGGATTTTTATTTTTATTTTTCCGTTGGTAAAAGTGGTACTGCAGCCTACACCGTAACAGATTCTACAAAACCCTTTGGAGGCCTGGTACAGAACTTCGCACTCACCCCACATGCAAAACATGACACATGTCAACCAGTTGGTGGCGCTATTTTGAAGGTCAAGGCGTTTTGGCGTGTAACTCCCAAACCGTACATCGGACATGCAAAACCTTTACATGTGCACATTCACTGAGCACAGCTGAATCACGTGCTATAGGCCACGCCCATTTCTGCCGTAATTTCATTTCGCAAATTTGCGAAAATAGCCAAAACTACTTGTTCGAACTCCTCCAAGGCCGTGCCATCGATTTACACGAAACGTGGCACACATCATCTACAGTCACTCAAGGCAAAAAATTATCGAAAGAATTTTGATTCGTTGCTCGGTTTTGATTTGACAGATCAATGAACCTTGACTGAAAAACGGTGATTTTCCATGACGGTGCCATAACTCATCAATGCATTGACATATCAACTTGAAATTTTAGACGTATGTCACGTTTTGTCAAAAGATCCTAACTCATGAAGTGCGTTTTATTTGTCCAGTAGGGGGCGCTATAAATTGGAGAAGTTTATATCTCATAATTGACACCATGGATTTGGATGAAATTTGGGGTGCACCATCTAGGATCATACTGGAGTTGGCACAGGCAATTTGGTCATGAATGAAAAAAGTGGGCGTGGTTTATGACAAAAATGTAAATTTCACCTGCGAAACGTCAAAAATGCCCCAAAATGTCCCCCAAATCCCCTGCACATCCTACAGAGCTGAGATGTTGTGAGCAGATCCAGTAAGTGATGCCAACACTTTGCTGCACTGCAACATAGGGTCAGTTCAGAAGTCCGTCACTCTATATTTTTCAGAATATGAAAAATCATGAAACATAAACATTTCTGCACAGATTCATTCAATTGCTACCAACATCGCCACAGACATTCTGGAGAATGAACATATCAAGGGGGTCAAAGGTCATTCTAATCGGTCAAAACATGCATCCACACCAATGTACAATATATGCCTGTACAGTGTACAATATACCTAATATTTTTTTATTTTCACACATATTTGATCAAACTATTCCAAAATATTTGACAGGACACGTGACACTACCAGCATGACGTGTGAATGTGTTCAGATGTTTATCAGCGACGGTTTTTGTGTTATGAGCGTTTAAAGTATAAGGGACAACATGCAGCTCTTTAGCAGCAGCTATGCTATTGGTTCAAGGTGGCGGATCTTGTTCACAGCAACTCCGATTAACACGAAACTTGGTCCACCAATAAGTCATGACGCCCTGAGGTTCTGTGCATTATTTACTGTTAATTGGCCACTAGGTGGCGCTATGCTGCAAAATCATGAAATGCGCTAACATTATATATCCAAACTACTTGTAGCCTGTCAGTGTGATCAAACTGAAGCTTTGCAGCTAGCAGCTATGTACTCTTGTGAGCACCCTTCAGTAAAGGACATTTTATAATGCAAACCATTATCACCCCAAGTCCACTCTACTGCCCTTTGACACGGCTACACAACGCACTACAGGAGTATAACTACACATTTCTTTCAGAATCAGCAAACAAGTCACAGAATGACCCATAGCAGCTGTAAGATAAGCCTCTGCTTCCACATCTCTGGCTCAGACACCGCCATTAGCTGCGTCTGTTAAGAACTAATCTCAGTTTCCTGATGACGCCTTCACGCATTCACTGCATAGATGCTGAACTCAGATGCAGCATACTCATGCTTCATTATATCCTCCTACTCCCACTTCAGCAGGTTTAATTAAAACACAAATCAGTTCCCTGAAGCTCAGAACAAGGTTTCCAGCAGGCTGCATTTCTCCCACTTTACTGAATAACTCACTGCAAGGCTGCCAAGAAACCCTCTGAAGTTAGTGGAAGACAACCTCTTCGCTCCTGTCAGCCCCACACTTGCCTCGTCCATGGGAGGGAACACTAGAATTGTACTTCTCCTAAAACAGATACTACACGCTCTTCCACTGTTAGTACTCAGTACTTAACACTCAACATTGTTGACAAGTATGTACAGCCTAATACTACTCATTTCCCCACCTCATCCCTACATGTCATTATATTCTTTTAGACACATATGTTGTTTTTCTTCCAGCCCCAACCCACACGATGTTAATAACCTGTTCCGGGTTCATCAATGATCCTTTGTTGACGTCATAGATGATCAATAGTTGTGCGCTGTGTTCACAACCATCCTCATACACCATCTTGACGGACAGCTTTACGACCACCGTCGCTCTTTAAGACTGAGACTTGCATCCGTCTAATAAGCAAACAGCTCAACTAGCGAGGCTCCTACAGACAGCCAGACCCGACTTACATACATGGGGGCTTGGAGCCCGTTAATACCTGCTGGCAGCGCTGCTTTATGTCGGGGACTGTCTCACACCCTGATTGGGTTCTTCTGACGTAGTTGTGTAATGATACTGAACCTGATGTGTGTCCGTAATACTACACACCTGTTTTATGTACCATGTTCTACTGTTCAATAATACACACACACACACGCACACACACACACACACACAGAAACATACAAACACGCACACACGGTGACACACACTAACACACAAACACACACACGGACACGCGCACGGACACACACGCACGCCCACACACACACGCACACACAAACACATGCACGCACACAGACACAAACACACAAACACATACACTCACACACGGACACGCGCGCGCACCGACAGACGCGCAGACCGACACACACAACTCAAAAGCGCGAGCACACACAACTCACAAACAAGTGCGCACACACACACGCACACACACACACACACACGCACGGTGACAAACACACACACACACACATAAACACACACACACAGACACACATACAGACGCACACAGACACACACACACACACACAGACACACACACAGACACACACACACAGACACACACACACACACAGACATACATACACATGCACGCACACACACACACACACACAGACACACGCACACAGCACACACAGACACACGCACATGCACACACACACGCACATATACACACATAGACACACACACACGCACACGCACACACACGCACAAACACACACAGACACAGACACACACACACACACTCACAGACACACACACACACACACAGACACACATACAGACACACACACACACACACACACACACACAGCCACACACAAAGACATACAGACACACGCACACACACACACACAGACTGACAGACACACACACACATACACTCACACACACAGACACAGACACACACAAAGACATACAGACACACGCGCACACACACACACAGACACACGCACACAGACACACACGCACACGCACACAGACACACACGCACACGCACACACACGCACGCGCGAACGTACACGCGCGCGCACGACACACAAACTCCGACGGGCGCGCACACAACTCACAAACACGCACACAGCGTGACAAACACACACAAACGCGCGCGCACATACACGCGCACACACCGACACACACAACTCACAGACGCACGCGCGCACTTACACACAGATACACACAAACACACACACAGACGCACACACGGTGACAAACACACACACGCACGCACACACACACGGTGACAAACACACACACAAACACACAAACGGACACGCGCGCGCGCAAACAGACACCCGCGCACACCGACACACAACTCAGAAGCGCGAGCACACACAACTGACAAACAGGCGCGCACACTTACATACGCGCGCACACACACACACAGACGCACACACGCAAACCCACACACACA
The DNA here is from genome assembly GCF_029633865.1 of Lampris incognitus. NCBI lineage: Eukaryota > Metazoa > Chordata > Actinopteri > Lampriformes > Lampridae > Lampris > Lampris incognitus. The sequence continues at coordinate 39,729,214 of NC_079227.1, forward strand.
CACACACGGACACACGCGCGCGCACACAAAAACGCGCGCGCAGAGACACGCGCGCACACCGATACACACAACTCGCAGACGCTCGCGCGCACAGAACTCACAAACACGCGCGCTCACTTACACACACGGATACATGCATGCATAATAATAGTACTACTAATAGTAGTAGTAACAGTAGTAGTAATAGTCATAATTAGAGTACTACTAATAGTAGTAGTAACAGTAGTAGTAATAGTCATCATAGCAGAGCAGCTCACCTGTCTTATCCAGTATTTTTCGGTACTCTATCTCTATATTATGTTTGCAGTATCTCTCTTTATCAGCTCTCCTTCGTGCCATCTCTGCAGGATCGTTGTTCCAGCGCTCTGCGTTATAGATACCAAACTTATCATATCCAACATACTTCCCCACAGTGCTGTTAAACCTCATAAATTCTATCTTATTGAAATACAGAGAGTATATGTACTCTATGTCAGGAAGTTCAGAGGAGGTGTACACACATGTGTCCAGGTAATACCACAAAAACGCATCTGGAAGAGAAAGAGAAACAGGTTCAAGTTACTTAGTTGAATTGTTTTAAAGACAATAATTAAAACCTCTTTTCTAACAACACAGCAGAGTCCATCCAACAGAGACTGATTTACATATTTTATCTCACCTGCTCCATAGAAACCCACGACCAGGAGGGAGCAACACACAACAAGGCAGCATGAAGCCATGTGTCTGTCTTGCTGATGAACACAATAAACTGTCCTCCTTTACAGACTGACTGGTGTGGACTGTCCCCTGGACATAAACCAGTCCACCACCCAATCACCTCACTGGGCTGGCTAGCTCTCCCAACATCAGCCAATAGAAAAAACAGAGGCCTGCCACGCACGTCATCTGTTACCAGGTAGAGGGTAGAGTCTAATGCTGGAAAGGGACAGAAACTCACAGGTTCGAGCCTGTTCGGGGGCTGAGAAGCTTTGGCCGGTGACAGAATGACAAGAGGACATGTGTTGTTAGTATAGCGCCCCCTAGCTGCAGGACACTCAACATGTACACAATACACACTCAACATGTACACAATACACACTCAACATGTACTCAATACACACTCAACATGTACATATGTGTGTGTGTGTGTGTGTGTGTGTGTGTGTGTGTGTGTGTGTGTGTGTGTGTGTGTGTGTGATGGCAGCTCTCGGGGCCACATGTGTGGTTCGTGTTGTGTTAATGTTGTGTGTTGAGGCAGCAGTGCTGGGGCGTCGCTGCTGCAGGACTTCTTGTCAGGCTGAACAGCAGAGGGCGCTCCACAGAGCAGCTGTTAAATACAGGGCGGCCCGCTGGACTCTACCAACTACCCTCCATGTCATGGGGGGGTATTCTTAATGTAGATGTGTTGTGTGTGTGTGTTTAGAAGGTTGTGTTGTGGTTGTGTTGCCTTGGTTACTATCTAAATGTTAACTTGTTGAAGAATTGTGCTGTGTTGTGTTATTTGTAGTTTAGTTGGTAGAGTGTTGTTTGTGTGTTGCCCTTGTGTGTCCGAATGGTGGGACCAGCCAGTACATGTGCGCCCCCATGTGTTCAGGTTGTTGGGTCAGTTTGGTGTGGTGAGTTTGTCATGTTCAGTGTGTTACTTGGGCATGATGTGAGTGAAGTTGTGTTTAGTTGACCTGTTGTGTGGAATGTGTGTATTCACTAAACAACTGGTGAGCACAACAGCAACACTTCATTGTGTAACATCAGAGGATTCATCTATGGAGCACGTGGAGAGAAGATATGAAGATGTGTGCACCACTAAGTAAGTTTAATATAACACAATGAACAGATGTAGGATGGAGCAACAAGAGGTGGGTGGAGCAACATATCATGACACGTGACGTTTGAGGTGTGATGTTGTTAGAATAACACAATGAACAGATGTAGGATGGAGCAACAAGAGGTGGGTGGAGCAACATGGCATGACACATGATGTGTGAGGTGTCTTGTTGTTAGAATAACACAATGAACACATATGGGATGGAGCAACAAGAGGCGGGTGGAGAAGCATGGCATGACACATGACGTGTGAGGTGTCTTGTTAGAATAACACAATGAACAGATGTAGGATGGACCAACAAGAGGTGGGTGGAGCAGAATGACATGACACATGACGTGTGAGGTGTCTTGTTGTTAGAATAACACAATGAACACATGTAGGATGGAGCAACAAGAGGTGGGTGGAGCAGCGTGACATGACACATGACGTGTGAGGTGTCTTGTTAGAATAACACAATGAACAGATGTAGGATGGAGCAACAAGAGGTGGGTGGAGCAGCATGACATGACACATGACGTGTGAAGTGTCTTGTTAGAATAAAACAATGAACAGATGTAGGATGGAGCAACAAGAGGTGGGTGGAGCAGCATGGCATGACACATGACGTGTCAGGTGGGTAAATTATAACTTTATCTGAATAAGTGACCCGTGACTCCTCGTGCCTACCAGCACCAGACGATGCTGGATCAGCGGACTTTGCATCTGATCCGAGGAGCTGCTGGACGCGAGCCTGCAGATTGTGGAGGACCACAGATATTAAGAAGTGAGTTGTGGACTCGGGCCTCGTGCAGCGGTGTGAGCAGGTATCAGTACCTGATACAGGAGCCGTGTGGGATCCCTATATCCTGCACAGCATTTCTACGTCATACGTCATATGTCACCAACATGAATGTTATCAGCACATAAGCCCTGCTAGTTGGGTGTGAGATGGAAGAGAAGGAAGAATTCAGGAGGGAGTTGGATGACGTGGTGGAGAGGGTACCCAAGGAGGAGGGAGTGGTGATTGGAGCGGAGTTCAGAGGGCATGTTGGTGAAGGGAACAGAGGTGATGAGGAGGTGATGGGTAGGTATGGTGTCAAGGAGAGGAATGTGGAAGGACAGATGCAGGTGGATTTTGTGAAAAGGATGGAAGTGGCTGTGGTGAATACATATTTCAGGAAGAGGGAGGAGCACAGGATGACGTACAAGAGTGGAGGAAAGTGCACACAGGTGGACTATATCTTATGTAGGAGGCGAGATCTGAAAGGGGTTGGAGACTGCAAGGTGGTGACAGGGGAGAACGTAGCTAGGCAGCGTCGGATGGTGGTCTGTAGGATGACTTTGGAGACCTAGAAGAGGAAGAGAGTGAAGGCAGAGCCGAAGATCAAGTGGTGGAAGTTGCAGAAGAAAGACTGTTGTGTGGAGTTCAGGGAGGAGGTAAGACAGCTACTGGGTGGTAGTGAAGAGTTGCCAGGTGGCTGGGCAACCACTGCAGAAATAGTGAGGGAGACAGCTAGGAAGGTACTTGGTGTGTTATCAGGACAGAGAAAGGAAGACAAGGAGACTTGGTGGTGGAATGAGGAAGTACTACAAATTATACAGAGGAAGATGTTGACTAAGTCAGTCGTGGCCCCGTTGGGGACTGCCCATACGTGACTACAACCTACCACCCACAATCCAACCAAACTGAGCGAGTGAATCGGACGATAAAGACCACAATCAGAGCTTATTTTGGGTTGTCGTGGATTTTCCTTTATCGTTTAATGGGCTCTTGCCCCAGCAACCTCTGGGGAGAACAATCACCCCACAAACATTGGAGCAAACAGAGAATCTTTATTGCATCTGCAGATGGAGAGACATAAGGCCACACAGAGGTTCGTCTGTGAGGATATGCTCTGCCCTGAGCTGGAGGTAGTGGTTTTTATAGCACAGTCCGTGTTGTGCTCGCGCACCAGAACCTGACCCGTGTGGCGAAACCCAAGACAGACAGACAGACACGAGATGACTTCTAAGTCTACAAAGGGGGGTTTTATTGTTGGAGGGAAATGTATGGTGAAAAAAGGCGTTCTGTTAGTGGGATGTGTGAATAAACTATGTGTGGTGTCCCGTGGTTTGCGTGTATAACTATGTGTGAGTGTTTTTAGCCAATGTGTGGTGCGGTATGTAAATGACCAGGAGGTGTTGAAGAAATGTGCGTGCACCTGGCGAGAAAGTCCAGTCCGTGATCCAAGAGGGGTTGTCCGAGAAAGTCCAGGTCCGAGATCCGGGAAGTCGAGTCCGAAAGGAGGGGTCCAGGTAGAGGGACAAAGGGGGAGATCGCAGGAGAGGTCCGGGGAGAAACGTGAAGGTCGCTGGGGACGAGGGAGACGCGGGGAGCCGTGGAAATCGCGGAGGGAGAGTCTTGGGAGGAAACAGAGACACGAAGATAAGACACTGGGGAATAAACAGAAAGCAAGGAACGCTGGAGGGCTTGTCAGAGCTTTACCGCAGGATTCAGTACGTCGAAGCACTGAGAGACGTTCTGGGAGGCTTCTTGTAGAAGGCTGCCTGATTGCCACAGGTGTGCCTGATGGATGATGGCAAACACCTGGTGCAGTGCAGCGCTCGTCTCAGAGCGCGAGCCGAGCGCTCGGATGTTTCCGGCACGTCCGAGCTGGGGGAGTGGCTTGAACGTAACCACAACAGTCCGTCGCGTAATACCCTATGTTTCCTGCATTAACTAAGATGTCGTCTTACAAAGCTATGCAGGAAAACATCTGAGTTAATCAGGTTCTGTGCCTGGTGAGTGTCTGTAGGTCCATTACTCTTACCTTTGCTGTCCCAGTGCTTGGGATGCAGCAAAGAGGAAGCAATCATGATGAAGTGGCTATGTGTCCCCATGGGGGCACGCATAAGAACAATGGATATGTGTGTCTGCATTGAGTGAGAAGTTTCATACACACAGAGAAGTAGAAAATTAGAGTACATACAGAGTGCATATGCAGTACTTGTTGTACTCCACAATTCCCCCTTTTGTTCATCATTGAACACAGAGGTAACATAGAAATAATGGAAATCAGCACACATAACATGTATACACAGGAATAATAAACGGATATCAGAACAACCGGAATAGAAAGGGTTAACCTGTGTTCGTCATAAAGTATCATGTAGACGGGGGAGTCGCTGTCATCGGAGGAGGTGTATGAGGATTTAGAACTGGTGTTTTTGTGAGGGGGATGGGAAATGGGAAGAGCAATGGTGGAGAGGGGGAAGATGCGTGAGGTGTTTTTGTCCCACCCAGACGACGTGGTATGTCGTCTTGGCCGGAACAGGGTGATGTTAGGGGTGGGGGTGCAAAGTAGTAAAATTGTCCAGGCTAGGAGGATGCCCGCTACTGTCAAACATGCAGAAAGAAGAAACAAGCCTAAACCAGGTCGTTGTTCCCATAACTGTCGGAAGGGGTCCCAAGGGCTCCATAGGCTAGTCCTGAAGGGGCCCCATGGAGCACTTCGCTTCTTGGCTCGTTGTTGAGTCTGCCACTGGGGAACTGGATTGGTTTGAGGGTTCTGCATTCTCTCCTTCGGGGTCAGCAACGGAGCTGTCTGTTGGAGCTGGGACTGGTCTGCAATGGGTGGCGCGTATCCACGTGGCTCTTTCAGCAACCTTGACGGCCGTCTGCATCGTCAACAGCACCTGGAATGGACCCGCCCATCTGTTGGATCGCCAGGTCTTTCTCCGGAAACACCGGATGATGACCCAGTCGCCGGGGAGGTAGGAATGGAGAACCTTCTCAGCTGGGGTGGGAAGAGCAGCTGCCACCTGTCGGGAGACTTGGGAGAGAGCAGAGGAGAGATTACAGCAGTACTGCAGCACATCATGCTCGTAAAGAGCGGTTTGGGGAAGAGCTCCCGGTGCAGGGCCCGTTCCCATGGTCAGAGGCCGTCCCATGAGAATCTCAAAAGGACTAAGCCCTGTTCTGGAGTGTCTTTGTCGCATGCACATGTACATAAGTACCAGAAGAAGTAAGAAACTCTCTGTTGCCAGAGAGCACCAAAGTCATGTACCACGCCGAAAGCGTAGCGTGAATCCGTGTAGATGGTGACCGACCAGCCGCCGCCAGCTCGCAGGCCACAGAGAGGGCCGTGAGTTCAGCAGCCTGTGCAGAGAGGTGAGAGGGCAACGAGCCGGAAGCAAGACAAGCGGAGGCAGAGCAAACGGCCCAACCAACCTGACATTGGCCGGTGGTAAGACAACGGGAAGCCGACCCATCCACAAAAAGGACAACGTCAGGGTTGGCAAGAGGAGTGGAGCTGAGATCAGGCCAAGGGGAACAGACAGCAGAGACAGCTGCAACGCAGTCGTGTGGTTCACCATCGTCTGGTGAGGGAAGAAGGGTGGCGGGATTAAGAACAGTGCAGTGTTTGACAGTGATGTTTGGCATGTCCCGGAGCACGTCGTTGACCAACGCCTGGAAGACGACCGGGGCGTTGGTGAGGCCGAAGGGCATAACGAGGTACTCGAAATGCCCTAGATGGGTGTTGAAGGCCGTCTTCCATTCATCCCCTTCCCCGATGTGCACCAGGTGGTATGCGCTGCGCAGGTCTAGCTCGGTGAACACCGTGGCGTGAGTGAGTGGCTCCAACGTGGAACTCATAAGGGGGAGTGGACATTTATTTTTCACCGTGATGTCATTTAGCAGTCGATAATCTATGCAAGGCCTCAGGCTGCCCTCCTTCTTTGCCACAAAAAAGAAGCCCGCTGCCACCGGGGAAGACGATGGCCTTATGATTACTGAGGCCAGGGATTCTGATATAATTGCGCATAGCCTCCTTCTCTGGGACGGAGAGGTTATACAACCGACCGGTGGGAAGGGCGGCCCCAGGAAAGAGATCTATGGCGCAATCATAGGGACGGTGAGGGGGTAGGGAAAGTGCATTGTCCTTACTAAATACAGGGGCTAAATCGTGATAAATGGGAGGAACACTAGTGAGATCCGTGGGAGGAAACACGGGTCTGAGGCCGCTGGACGGGGAGTGGGCGGAGCGAAGGCAGTTGGCATGACACGCAACGCTCCAACCCAAAATCCGCCCAGTAGACCAAGAGATGTGGGGATCGTGCCGTTCCAACTACGGTCTTCCCAACACCAGGGGCGCGCAAAACCAAAAAACGCATAGCTTCCACGTGATTACCCGAAAGAGTGAGGGTGAGGGAAGCAGTGCTGTGTGTGATCTTACCAAGTGAACGGCCATCTAGGGCTTGGGCTGTGAGGGGTGTGTCTAGGGGGACGAGTAGAATGCCGGCCTGCCGGGCCAGCGAGATGTCCATCAAACACTCGTCCGCCCCCGAATCCAGGAGTGCACCAATAGACAGTGAGTCGTTACCCCAGGTGAGAGTGACAGGAAACAGCTGGTTGTGCTCCTTCTTGGGCTGGGGCTGAGGCAGGGTCGTCAGGCTCACTAGGACACCCCTCGATAGTGAGCCGGGTCTTTTGGGCGAGTTGGGCAGGCCTTGATGTAGTGGCCCGACCTCCCGCAGTAGAGGCAGAGGTGGTCACGCCTCCTCTGCTCCCTAACCTCCAGCGGGAGCCGTGACCGACCCAACTGCATGGGCTCCTCCTCCGGCCTGGATCCAGAAGCCACCCAGGGTTGCGAGGGGGAGTGTGAGGGTGGAGACGGGGTCTATGGGAGGAGCCAGTGCGCGGGGCGCGTTCCTGGCGCCGCTCCCGCAGCCGTTATTCCATCAGGAGGGCGACGAGCTCGTTGAAGGAGGCAGGGCGGTCCCGAACGATGAGATCTTTGATGGGGTCGCTCAGCCCCCTCCTGTACGCGCTCTTGAGCGCAGTGTCATCCCACCCACTGTCTGCCGCGAGTATCCTCATCTCCAAGGAATAATCTGCCACCGACCTGGCTCCCTGCTGGATGGAATGGAGGCGGCTGGCAGCGTCCTGCCCGTCAGCTGGGTGGTCGAACACCAGACGGAACTCGCAGCGGAAGGCACCATAGTCCGAGGCGAGCCGCTCGGTATGGCCAACCGCCGCTATGGCCCAGCTGAGGGCTTTGCCGGTGAGGAGGGACATAACAAGGGCTACCTTGGTCTCTCCTGTCCTATACCTGGCTGGCTGGTGTTTGAACAGGAGCTCACACTGACCAAGGAAACCCCTGCACAGCTCGAACTCCCCACCGAAGGCCTTGGGGCAGGGAAGGTTAGGCTCGAACCGGGGGTCCAGTGGGGGTTGACTCGGAGGAGGGGGAACGTCGGGACCAGGAACGGGGAAACTGGAGGCCGAGCTGGGGGCAGAGACCGGGGCCAGAGTAGGGTGGTCGCTCATCCTGGAGACCGCTGTTGAGAGTGCAGCGATCTGCGTGGAGAAGGCGTCTAAAGCGCTCGTCGCGGCCTGGGAGCCGGACTGAAGATCGCTGATCTCTCCGGTGGCATGGGTGAAGGCAGTAGTAAGCTCTGAGTGGAGAGAGGCAAGTTAGCAGCTGTGACTTCTTATTACTGCCTCTAGGGGGACGGGGCTCTGGGGCGTCACAGGGACCGTCTGCTTCTTGGGTTTGCCTGGGTCCATAACGGCTTCGATGTTCTGTTATGCTCTCGCACCAGAACCCGACCCGTGTGGCGAAACCCAAGGCAGACAGACACAGGAGGACTTCAAAATCCAAAAAGGTGGTTTTATTGGGGGAGGGGCATGTGTGGTGCTAAAAGCGTTCTGTTAGTGGGGTGTGTGAATAAAATATGTGTGGTGTCCCGTGGTTTGCGTGTATAACTATGTGTGAGTGTTCTTAGCCAATGGGTGGTACGGTATGTAAATGACCAGGAGGTGTTGAAATGTGCGTGCCCCTGGCAAGAAAGACCAGTCCATGATCCAAGAGGGGTTGTCCGAGGAAGTCCGGGTCCGAGATCCGGGAAGTCGAGTCCGAAAGGAGGGGTCCAGGTAGAGAGACACGGGGGGAGATCGCAGGAGAGGTCCGGGGGAAAAACGTGAAGGTCGCTGGGGACGAGGGAGACGCGGGGAGCCGTGGAAGTCGCGGAGGGAGAGTCTTGGGAGGAAACAGAGACACGAAGATAAGACACTGGTGTGGTGACCCACATCTATATATCGAGAGACATTCACCTAAGAGGACGGTGTACCTTTAAGGGAACAGGCGAGGGGTCAGATAATGACTTCCGCTTCCGGTTCACAGTTCAGTGTCGTTGTCGAACGTATGACATGCAAAGTTGGAGCTAGTAAACTACCTCGACTACGTCTACTCTCACGTCTCGTGTCTCGTTGTTTTCTAACTCCACATTGGTGACCCCGACGTGATCGAACTACTAATACGAGTATGTCTGACAACGACGACGCCGGTGCTAACAACATGGCTATTGCTAACGCTAGCATTTACACCGCTACTGTGAAGCTACCCGACTTTTGGCAGCATAATCCACGGCCGTGGTTTCAACATGTGGAAGCCCAGTTCCAGCTGAGAGGGATAACGCAGGATGCAACGCAGTACTTCCACGTAGTGGCGGCGTTAGACGCATCGACAACGGCGCGAGCAATGACACTGTTGGAAGCTCCGCCAGCTGCTGGCAAGTACGATGCTATAAAGACATTCCTCCTGAAACTATTTGAACTGTCGGAGCTGGAGAAGGCAGACCGTTTACTGTCCCCGAATGGCCTCGGCGACGGCAAACCGTCTGAGTTAATGGAACAAATGCTGTCTGTGCTGGGATCGTCTGATCCGGCCTTTCTTTTCACACACATTTTTCTGAGGCAGCTCCCCGCACCTGTACGCACAGCACTGGCCAGTTCTCCTCTCGCCGCCTCCAAGGACTACCGTTCTCTGGCTGCTGAAGCAGACAGGGTTTTCCTGGCCAACCGGCAACAGTTTGTGCATGCCCTGCTACCCCACCAGACCGCCCCACCACCACCTGTGTACGACTATATGGACACCGCGGCTGCGGTGACAGCCCGCCGCCAACCTGACGACGGGCTCTGTTATTACCATGCCAGGTTTGGGGCAAAAGCAAAACGGTGTCGCAAACCCTGCAGTTACAGGGTTCAGGGAAACGCCAAGGCCGGCGCTCGTTAACGGCTATGGGCGCCGGCTGTGACTGCAAGCTGTTGTTCATCAGAGACTCCTTGTCGGGCCGGCGGCTGCTGGTTGACTCTGGCGCTCAACGCAGCATACTACCAGCACAAGCTGTGGACACGATGACCGACAGTCGGGGTGCCTGTTTTTTTTGGGGGGGGGTAGCGTGATCCTCCCACGCGCTACGTCCCCCTGGTGAAACTCCTCACTGTCAGGTGAAAAGAAGCAGCTGGTAACTCCACATGTATGGGGGGGGGGGAGACATGTGGTAGTCTGCAGCCCTACTCCCCGGACCGGCAGAGGAGGTGGAGCAGAGACTGGGACGGCTCGGAGGAGTGGGGTAATTGGCCAGATGTAAAAGCGGGAAAATCAAAAATAATAATAATAATAATAAAGGTAAAAAGAGTAAGTAATAATGCACCACAAAGCACCATGCTGCTGTTTTAATACAGCCACAGCTGTTGGTTTTTCCAGCATGTTTGGAAAATTCAGTCCCTGATACTTTACGTAGCAAAGTACATGTGGGCACCCTTCTACTGAGTGGGTCCGGATATTTCAGCCACGCCCGTTGCTAGCAGGTGCATAAAATCCAGCATCCAGCCACACAGTCTCCATAGACAAACAGTGGCAGTGGAGTGGAGGGTCGTTAGGAGCGCAGTGACTTTCAGCATGGCACCGTCATAGGATGCCACCTTTCCAACAAGTTATTTGGTCAAATCCCTGCCCTGCTACAGCTGCCCCGGTCAATTGTAAGTGCTGTTATTGTGAAGTGGAGACATCTCAGAGCAACAGCAGCTCAGACATGAAGAAGTAGAACACACAAGACCACAGAACCGGACCACCGAGTCCTGAGGCACGTAAAAACCATGTGTCCTCGCTTACAAAACTCACTACCGAGTTCCAGACTGCCTCTGGAAGCAACGTCAGCTCATGAACTGGTGGCCTGGGGTGCCTCCATGGCCGACTGACTAGCGTGCATATCACATGGCCACATGGCTGCAACCATTACCAGTTCAAATCCAGCTGGCAGCGTTTGTTGCATGTCTTACCCCTTTCTCTCTCTCTCTCGCTCTCCCCCATTTCCTGTCTGCCTCCACTATCACTGTCTAATAAATAAGCCGATGCACACAATGTGCTATGCTGGAGTGGTGTAAAGCACACCACCATTGGACTCACGTTCTCTGGAGTGATGATTCCCGCTTCACTATCCGGCAGTCTGATGGAGCAATCTGGATTTGGCGAATACCAGGAGAACACTACCTGCCTAAATGCATAGTGCCAACTGTAAAGTTTGGTGGAGGAGTAATAATGGTCCGGGGCTGTTTTCCATGTTCTTGCCTCTCAGTTCCCCTGAAGGGAAATCTTACTGCTACAGCATACAATACCATTCTAGAGAATTGTGTGCTTCCAAGTTTGTGGCAGCAGTTTGGGGGAAGCTCTTTTCTGTTTCATCATGACAATGCTCCTGTGCACAAAGCGAGGTCCATAAAGACATGGTTTGCTGAGTTTGGTGTGGAGGAACTAGCCAACATCTTTGGGATGAATTGGAACACCAACCGTGAACCCGGCCTTCTCCCCGACATCAGTGCCTGACCTCACTGATGCTCTTGTGGCTGAATGGGAGTGAATCCCCGCAGCCATGTTCCCAAATCTAGTGGAAAGCCTTCCCAGAAGAGTGGAGGCTGTTACAGCAGCAAAGGGGGGCTCAACACCATATTAATGCCCATGGGTTTGGAATGAGATGTTCATCAAGCACATATGGGTGTGATGTTCAGCTGTCCACATCCTGTTGTTCATGTAGTTTATATTTGATTGAGCCTGGTGTGTCACCTCTTCACCAACAGGAGATAAATGAGCGATAACGGTAGTCATTTTGGCTGATAAAGTAAATGTGGATATTGCCAGTTATTTTGTATAGAAAAAGGCCAAGCAACAGACATTCCTGTCAGTCAGCCAAAGTAGCTGAAGATACTGCAGTTCACAATGGCTGTCAATCACAACGATTATCAATCACAATGACTATCAATCACAATGGCAGCTTGTCCTTGTTTGGACATTCTGTCCTCTGGGGTTTGGTGTGTAGATTGATGAGAAAAAAAAACCAATTGAATCCATTTTGGAATAAGGCTGTAACATAGCAAAATGTGGGGAAAGTGAAGGGGTGTGAATACTTTCCGGATGCACTGTATGTGTATGTGTGTGTGTGTGTGTGTGTGTGTATGTGTGTGTTTGTGTGTATATATATACACATAGATACATACACATACATACATATATATATATGTGTGTGTGTGTATATATATATATATATATATATATATATATATATATATATATATATATATATATATATATATATATATATACATATATAAGGTGGCACAGTGGTTAGAGCGGTCGTCTCACAGCAAGAAGGTCCTGGGTTCGAGCCCCGGGGTAGTCCAACCTTGGGGGTGGTCCCGGGTCGTCCTCTGTGTGGAGTTTGCATGTTCTCCCCGTGTCTGCGTGGGTTTCCTCCCACTAGGGGTGGGACGATACACTGGGCTCATGATTACGATACTGTCCCGATACTTTGCCCACGATTATGATTAAATCACCATACAGCGATTCTCGATGCATCGTGATTTAATTAATCTATGGTACGTCACGATATCTGTGTAACTGGAGAAACAACACCAGTAAAAAGGCAAAAACCAGGAATGACGTCTTTATTCACTGCATAGTCACTCACTGTGTCAGTTTCCCAGAATGACCAATAAAATAAAACGAAAGGCTGAACTGCCAGAAAGCAGATCAGTTCTGTGTACATTAGGTACTTTACACAATACACAAAACCCCAAAACACATGAAAGCAAAAACACACGCTGCAGTGCATAACCAGCTTACCCAGCATGGCTCTATGCTGCATTACTTTATGGAAACCTGGACTCATTTCAGCTCCTAAACCTGCAGGTCCTTCTTCAGGAACAGCAGCTGATCAGCATGCTCAGGGGGGAGCGCCCTCCTCTGGGCGGGGATTATGTCACCAGCAGGGGAAAAGACTCTTTCTGCAGGGCACTAGTCCCCGGGACACACACATGCTTTTGTGCCAGCTTGGCTAGAAGTGGGAACCCTTGTGCCGGAGATTTCCACCAATCCGGCGGATCATCTGTCAGTGGTAGAGGTGGAGCTTCTTGGTCCTGCCCGGCCTCCTTTCCAGCTATGGAAGTAGCCGGCAGCAAGGGAGCTCTGGTGGTCTGGACCGTCTGCCCGAGGAGGTCAGATAGTGCAGAGTTCCTCTTCTTTGGTGTGTGTGCAGTGGAAGGATCGTTCCCATCGTCATCACAGGTGTCGTCACTCTGCTCAGAGCTTCCTCCCTCAGTAGTGCTCTCTTCAGGACTATCCACCATCCCCAAGTCTGCATCCTGTAAGAAAATAAATCAGTGGCAAACCTTTCACTTTATTATTTAAAAGCATGTTCAGTCTTCACATCAAGTCAACCATTACCATTCATTTCAAATGTCCACACATGTCTTTTTGCACATGAAGAGGACATATGGATGGCGTCTCTAGCAGAAGCCTGACGGTTTAAAGTCACAACTGAAACTAAGAATCCAGATGACCTACTACTGTTGACAAGACGTATTGACCTTCAGAGCAGCAGCCTTTGACACCACCTTGGCATCCGTCTCCTGCATGACTTGTGGTGACAGGAAGAGCAGAGTTTAAACCTGGGGTACAAGGCTGACGAGACATCCAGGTCGTTCTTCTCCTCTGCGGAGTCATATCTCTTGGATAGGTCTTGATGGGTGGTGTTCTGTATCTCTCTGACAAGAGGGGGATCCTCAGTGGCTCCGACTGTGTCCCCCAGAAGTTGGGCCTGAAGCGGAGCGATGCCAGAAATGGTCGGGTTCTTCTCCTCGCACATGATGCTTGCTGCAGCCAGCATCGGCTTGAGGGCTTGCACAACCTCTTCAGCATTTGTGACGTCTGTCTCAGTCAAGGTGCAAATGTCAGAGACGCTCTTTCTCACCTTTAATGAAAGAACGTGACAGAATGGAAAGTTCACTAAAAACATTCATTTAATGTATATTTTGTGAATGAGATATAGCCTAAAATATGAATGAATGTGCCACGGTGCTCTGCTCCTGCAGTACTTTAAAAGTAGGATGGGAATTATATAAATATTCAACTTGCCTAAGCTTTAATGCAGTAACATTATGAATTAATATTTTAGGCTAGGCTATTATATCATTCACAACCTCGTTATTAAAATATAATCCATATGACACATACAAACACATCAGATACATACAGACCTGAATACACTTAATCAGTAACAATGTAGTATCACCACGTAGGCCTACCTCGGGAGGTAGGAGGGCAGCACAGACAGCAGGCTGCTGCTGGAGGAACCGGGACCGCGTCTCATAGGCGCTGCGCCATCGGACGGCACCATGTGTGATGAGCTTGGGTGGAGGAGGCTCAAGCATCCTCTGCTTTCTCTTCAGTGCATCGGCGGCTGTGGTGCTTCTGTGGAAGGAGGCGGAAATCCTCCGGACCTTCGCAAGCAGTCGAGCTACAGCTGTCAGTTTCAAGGCAGGCTGCGATGCGAGGTTCAGTATATGCGCCCAACACCGGATGTGCTGATATCCAGTCAGCTCAACAGCTACAGTCATGTGCAGTGCATTGTGGGTAACGACCACGGGGTCTTCTCAGTAAGCTTCCTCCCCTCTGTAGCCTTCTGCAACACACTGCCCTATGAGCACCGGTGTGGCTCTCGTTCATCAGCCTGGTCTGAAGGACGTAACGTTTCCTCTCCCACCCCTTGTCAGTAGAATGAGCGGTGGAGGTCACATAGGCCTCGGTGGTCCTTGAAGTCCCCCCATCACAGGTGAGTGCAGCCCTCTCAGCCGACTGAAGTGCGTCCTCCACCTCTGCTCTCGTCTCTGCACACTTGGCTGGAGCAGCTGTGTGGGTGGAGTATCTTCCAGACGGCATCTCGGACCTTGGTTCTGGTGTTTTAACCACGTGGTGAAAACCTGGATTTCCCGCCACGCTGTACGGGCGAAGGTCCTTGCAAGTGAACCCAGCGACGGACTTGGTGATGCTCGTCGCCCTCGGCGAGGTAAAGGGAAACCGGGACTTGGACGTATTTTCCGGTGCTGCGGGACTACTTCCGGCCGGGGTTTCCTGTTTCTTGGGGGGCTCGGGATGATGGCGAAGCAGGTGGGTGTGGAGGTTGGTGGTGTTCCCAGTGTGCTTGAGTTTTACAAGACGGCTTCTGCAGATTACATGTTCTTGTCTAGTTTGTCCTTCCCCTCGTCACTGTCGTGGGACCCAAAGTGGCCCAGACTGTGGACTTGTAACAAGCCGGTGCGTCTCTGCTTGGCTTTTCTCTCCCGCTATCAGCCATCTGAGCTGGCTTCTTCACGCACGGCTCGCGCGCATGCTTCCTCCGTTCACCTACTTCCGTTCACGGATTTGACCCTCGTTCATTTGATTAGCGCCACCACGAGGAGTCTTGATAAATGGTAGCAGGCGGGGGAATCCAGCTAAACGCTTGCATGTTTTAACAAAAACATCCATCTCTGACGTCAGTGAATCGATTACGCATCGCGCGAGGAAATATCGCGATGCGTTGCCGCATCGATATGTTGTCCCACCCCCCTACCCCCCACAGTCCAAAGACATGTAGGTCAGGTGACTCGGCCGTACTACATTGTCCCTAGATACGTGTGTGTGTGTGTGTGTGTGTGTGTGTGTGTGTGTGTGTGTGTATGTGTGTGTGTGTGTGTGTGGGCCCTGTGATGGCCTGGCGGCCTGTCCAGGGTGTCTCCCCGTCTGCCAGCCAATGACTGCTGGGATAGTCTCCAGCATCCCCGCGACCCTGAGAGCAGGAAACGCGGTTTGGATGATGGATGGATGGATGATGGATGGATGATGGATGATGGATGGATGATGGAGGGATGATGGATGGATGATGGATGGATGGATGATGGATGATGGATGATGGATGATGGATGAGGGATGATGGATGGATGATGGATGGATGGATGGATGATGGATGGATGATGGATGGATGGATGATGGATGATGGATGGATGATGGATGGATGATGGATGGATGATGGATGGATATTTCAGAAATGGGAATGAGTCCCCACTCCTCCTATCTCTTGCGTCTGTTTTCGTCTCTATATTACCGTATTGGTCTGAATATAAGAGAGGTTTTGCTTTTTTTGTTGTTTTTTTCCTGGAAATGCGTCTGAAAAGTAGGGTCGTCTTATTTGAGGTCTGGAGTTTTAAATGTCAGTATACATTCACAACAGCAGGTGGCGCCAAATATTTGTAAAACAAGTGTTTCGATTCTTACTGAAGCAATCCAGCCCGTTTTTGTTTTTTTATTCTGATTTGTTTCAAGAATGTTCTACAGTTCGACTTGACTTGGATGGTTATTGCAGTTATTGGACCTTTGATAGGCTACATGGTGGTTTTCTTCACCGCAGCATCACCAGCAGCAGCAGCAGCAGGAGAACAACTGTGATTTTTACAATGATTAAACCCTGAAAAACGTTTAAAACTATCAAACGCTGAATCAGTTCATCTGGACACCTTTATCGACCGATACGTTTCATCATCTAGTACCTGTCAGACATCTGTCAATAACATCTGTCAGACATCTGTCAGACATCTGTCGATAACATCTGTCAGACATCTGTCAGTAACATCTGTCAGTAACATCTGTCAATTACACCTGTCAATTACACCTGTCAGACATCTGTCAAACATCTGTCCATAACATCTGTCTATGGTAAACGCTGCGTCCAGATGGACTGATTCAACCTTCTGTGGTTTTCTAAGCTGGGTTGCTGCGCATGCGTCAAGACGTGTAACACACAAAGCAGAACATGTCAGAACTCTTCATGAAAGCTCTTTCAGTCCGCAAGCAAACAGCGTCGCTGTTCTCATTTGTTCGTGTGTCTGAGTAGTTGGTCTGTTGTCGTTTCCCTCCTGTTGTGTTTGTTCTTGGCTCTTTTCATACGGAGTATTTTTTCCTCTGGTGTATTTATTTCATAGTTTTGATATTTCAATGTTATTGAGCTAAAAACATTGATGTAAATGTGACTTGTACAGTTGTGTTTTTTGCCACATGGTGTTCAGTTGTGATACGGCTCTACTGTGATGGAGGACACACACCAGCTAATGCCTGTAACTTTGGGAAGTGTTGCTGAGCTCTACTGTCCTCATGCCATAAAATACTTTGTATGAAGATGAACTGCCAAACTATTGTAAAGACGGTGTAAAGTTGTATTATGTAAAGACAAGAAGACCTACAAGGCTTATACACTTCAGCATTTTATTAAAACTGTATTCACTGTAAAGTTAAGGCATTTATACAACATAATGTCATTTATTTAAGAAACCTGTCTTGTTTCTCTTTGGTTAAAAAGTTACCATAGTGAACTTTTGAAGTAAATGATACAACAATGAAAAACTATGTTGTGTACATATATACATATATACATTCACTGAGGTATTTTTTTAAAACATGGCTTGCTTCAATTTCAGATTTTAAGGTGCAAGTGTTACATGCTTTGTACATTGAAGTTCTAAAGGGTTTTACATTTTCCATTAAAATGGATTTATCAACCTTGTGGTTGCTGTGGTTTGCATACCGGCCAGTCAGGGACCGTGTCTAACTTGTCCCAAACCCGAGGAATGGATGTGGACTAACGAGTCAGAGGCTTTGGTACAGTGCAGAGTGCAGTACACTGCTGAGCTGATTTCTATACATGACTAGAGTGCTACAAAGGAAGGGACAGGGGTTAGCTTAACCTGTTAAATTGCTAACTATGCATTATATACTACATAGCTGATGTTCGAGCTGTACTTTTACTGCTCACCCTTATTACAGCCGGGCAGCAAAAGTGAGCCGGGTGTCTTTGTCCAGTTAGTTTTCCCACTCCTGCGGAATCCCAAGATGTGTTCTCAGGTTAACTGGCAGATTGAATCTCTCCCACACTTCCTGGGTCTTCCTCGAAGTGGACCCCTACATGGAATGCCGTTTCCAATTCAAACTGGCTACTGACCACCACCTTCCCGAGTAACCGAGTTCTACCCTGCTGGGAAAACCCTCCTTCCTGCCGCTGGGATCCATCAGCCCAGAGTTTTGCTTTGAGACCGTCACTGTCAGATGTAAGTCATCGCTGTAACCGCTAGTAGGCGTTTCTTTTATTTTGGGGGTGTGTCTTGTAATTTGGGGGCGTGTCTTGTACGTTACGCCTCTGTCCTTCAGTCCGCAGACGTGCTGTTGGGTTTTTAAGCTCTGCTGGGCGTCCAGCACAACGTCTGGACGGACGTCTATCTGTCGTCCTTGAGTAAAACTCGGGTTCGCGAGTATTCTCTCGCAGTACTAGAGCGCCACTTCGTTACACTGCGTCGTATTGGCTACTGTGAAATAAGTCTGCGTTTTTATTCAACAGTACCTGTCTGCGGACTGCCAGACAGGGACGTAAGGCACAAGACACGCCCCCTAAGTAAAAGGACCGCCCACTTGCCAGTTCGTGAAACCTTCACGTTACAGAAACCTTCACATCACGTTAAAAAGACCGGGCCGCTCCGTAAGCATTTCACTCCAGGGCAGAAAGTGTGGGGCATAAACCACTTGTCACCCCAACACAGATATTTCTGCCTCCTCCTCATCTAAAACCCAGACTGATGGGACATGTTGTGAAAGCAGGGAACAAAGACGGTGATGGACTTCACTATCTGAGACAGATGTTTCCAAGAATACCTGGTGCCAAGATGAAGGAAGGCCTTGGTGTTGGTCCACAAGTCAGACAGGTCCTCAGTGACAGGGAGGTAGAAGATCTGCTAGTGGGCCAGGGAAAACAGCATGGAAGGCGTTTCAGGATGTTGTGGGGGATTTCCTTGGCAACTACAGAGCACCAAACTCCACTGAGCTGCTGGACGACATGCTTAAAGCACACAAGACCATGAAGTGACACAGGTCTATGAAAATTCCTGTTGTGCACCTCACGTGGACTTATTCCCTGCTGGACTTGGTGCAGTCGGTGAGGAACATGGTGAAAGGTTTCACCAGGACATTGGACCATGGAAAAGAGGCGTCAGGACAACTGGAATCCATCAATGCTGGTGGACCACTGTTGGACACTGAGACGAGAGGCACCAGGTGCTGAGTACCAACGAAGATCCTCTGCAAAACGTTTTAAGCTCAGCTGAACTAACACCACGTGTCGGCACCATTATGTGATTACACGTTACATCCAATACAAGGTATTATAATGTTCCTCCACCTTCCTACGTGATGCAGCTCATCTGAAATGATGAATGATGTCTGTGTTCAGCTTGACATTGTCCATCATTACCTCCTTTTTCCAGGAAGCGAGACGTCTGAAAACGTGTCCAGTGTTATCGCCGCCTATAGTCCCGTGTGTACCAGAGAGATCAGGCAGTAAATCAGATACCTCACGGAAGAAGGCCGGCTCATCAACATTCGGACCATAGGAGTGTAACGGGACATGACTCAATGTAGGCAGTTACCAAAACACATCTGCCGTCTGGCTCATTCACAGTACAGACACGTCTGAACGGAACCCCAGTCCTGCAAATCCAAATGGCCGCTCCCCGGGCTTTACTGGGGAAACTGGACTGGAAGATCTGGTTGGCCCCTGTTGAGAAATCACCTTCGTGGTCCTCGTCCTCGGGTCCGTTGATGTGAAGAAAACAGCCACACGTCTTAGGAGATTAAAATGATTTTATTGAGTACAGATCTGGAGACACACTGCCAATCCGTCGTGTGTGTCTGACTTCTTTGTGTGTCCTGGTGGGTTATATAGACCCCCTGCTTCTCCTTTACGACACCTCTGGTCTTGATTATCCTATCAATAGAACCTTTTGGTGGTTGAGCTTTAAGAAGTGCTCATCCTGTTTCAACCTACTGAGTTTAGCAGGGGGTCCTCCTCGTACCAGACACGGTGTCTCTCCCAAGGCCCCAGGGGAGGGCAACCCCCTCCCCTACCCACATTCTTGTGGGAGACCTGCAATATATTTGTCTACATGAAGGTGTCTTCTTCACCCTCTGTTCTGGTTACATACATTGGTTACATACAGAGTAATACAAAATACACTCGGGTTATATTTAATATCAATCAACACCCCGCTGAGCAACCTTTCTTTTCTGGGTCTCATATGTTTCTTGTTAATGTATGACGTCAGCGGACAGAGATTCTTTTTTTCCCCTTTTCCTCCCCAATTGTACCTGGCCAGTCACCCCACTCTTCCGAGCCGTCCCGGTCTCTGGTCCACCCCCTCTGCTGATCCGGGAGGGCTGCAGACTACCACGTCTCCTCCCATACATGTGGAGTCACCAGCCGCTTCTTTTCACCTGACAGTGAGGAGTTTCACCAGGGGGACGGAGCGCGTGGGAGGATCACGCTATTCTCCCCAGTCCCCCCCCCCTCGATCAGGCACCTCGACCGACCAGAGGAGGCGCTAGTGCTGCGAGCAGGACACATACCCACATCCGGCTTCCCACCCGCAGACACGTGTCTGTAGGGACGCCCGACCAAAGCGGACAGAGATTTTAAATGAGAAAACACTTCAGCTTGTTTGAGCACATGGCTCATCCACGCACATTGCAGCTAGTGAAGGTAGTGTCGCCACCTGGCGGAGGTAAACTAGGATGCATATCGAGTTTGAATAGTAGCGGTGTACACCCAAAATGCCCTTGTAAAACATTGATAAGAAGAATAAAAGTTAAAAAACAAAACAGGAGTCCCAGAGTCTCAACTGCCCAGTGCTACACACTGAAAAAAGTAAAACATGGCTGTTGTTCCTGTGATGCATTTTTTCTGATGGTGAAAACCTAAAAATATTAGATTGTTTATTTGACCTAAATGTTGTGATTTAAGCTTATAGATCAACTTATTTTTTTTTGTTTGATTCAATATAAAATGTCGAAATGCCCTTTTTTAGATTGAGCGTGTTTCGCGCATGCGCCTTCTCTGCTCGGCCCGTCAGGCTGTAGCACGTGTCTTTCCATCCGTCATTTCAATAAGAAGAAGAAGAAGAAGAAGAAGCAGCGAGTGCCTTTCTTGCCGAGGTGAAGAGACTTGAAACTGGTAAGGGAGGTATACGAAACTAAACACGTAAACATTAACCTTCACTCTTGTGGAAAATGTATAGCTCATACAGTTTGTAGTAGATATAACCTGCAGTATCCGAAGGAGTTAAAAGTACTTTTGGAGTCATTCAGAAGGTGTTCATGGGCCTAGATGCAACAAAAATGACGCTCAAAGTTGAACGTTTGTGCAACCTTCTACACAGCCAGTATTGAAACCAAGCTTTGCTGAGGATTCACAATAATGCTGGTGACCCTTGTCCTTTAGGGGGTGCTGTAATTAATCCAGTCTGGGGATTGCAGTTTTCCTCATACCAAACCTGATCAGTTAATGAGCTGTTTAAGAGTCAAATGCATTTGACTGGTAGCACCAATCGAATGCAAATGTCATGCTCATGTTTTTTTTTATTTAATGAGATGCTGCTTTATGACTGTTTTTAAGTGTTTCCTACTGTGTTGACTACATGTCATGATCAATTTAATCCATTCATACATTGATACATATTCATACATTAATTCATACATTAAGCCATGCATACGTTAATTACTTCCTGTATCAAATATAGACACTCCTGCACAGAAACGTTCAAAACACAGATATTGAGTTTTTGTCATTGTTGAGGGAAAATATATTGGAAATAAAAATATATATCTGTAACTGTCTGTGTGATCTCGGTCATTTATCAATCATGTTTTAATTACAGCTTAGAATTTATAAGTAATGGCAAATTAACTCATTTTTTAAAAAATGAGTTAATCTAAAACAATATTGAGGCGAATTCCACTAGTGTTTCTGCTCCGAGGTTCATTCACATATTACCCACAATGCAACTGAGCTGTCGATGTTTTGGTTATGTTGTGGGATATGGAACATGTTAAAAACGGACATATCTGTTACAGATAGCGGTGATGTGGTGGAAGGTGATGGGGACGTTATGAGAGAAGCTAGATTAGATAACATGCTACTTCCCACCATGAGGGTAAAGAGTAGGCAAATAGATAGGGTCGCTTCGATGGCCGAGAAAAGGGGCGGAGCTAAGATCCATACAAACTTGTGTCTGTTCTGATTTGCTTGATTTGCGGTCATTAAAAGCTTACTTGTTAACTCTGACAAGGTGTCTAAGAAGTCCATTATTTAACCACGTCACAATATATTTTTTGAATCTAATATTAGCTATTTTTTTTAAATTGAGGTAATTAAAAATAATCAGATTTCTCTAACCTTTTAACCTATAAAAATCAATTGAATAGAGTAAATATTTCAGGTTGAACAGAATGGATTATTTACATTGAGATAATGAAGGCAATCTGTTTTTTTTCAATTGGCTCAAGTTAAAGTAATTAGCTTGCCTGAAGTTAAAATAGAAGTTTGCTTGGATTTAAAAAGATTAAGTTAGACTGAGTGTTTTTTTAGGTTGAGCCAATGTCAAATAGTTTGTGTGATGGATTACTCTAATTTGACTAGGTTAAACCAACAAATTACTTTTTTCAGTGCAGAGTCTCCACTACCCAGCACCACGCTATGGAGACCTTTCCGGTTCCAGAGTGGTCGGCCTCTCCCTGCCGACGACCAGTCTGTTCCCGAGCCGTCGGCTGCCTCTGCTGACCACCTGTCTTTGCCGGCGATTGCCCTGATTTTTATCCGCCTTTGACGACGGTACCCCGAGCAGCCCTGCGCCTCCGAAGCAAGTTCCCTGAGCGGTCCCGCCTCTGCCCTGTCTACGTCGCCGAGCTCCCGAGCAGCTGACCAATCCACATCACAGGCCTCCAGGTCATCCACCTGTTCATCTGCTGGGGCTGCTCCCTTCAGTCCTGCATTCTGGTCGCCCTCCAGATCAGTTGTGTCCATCGGTCCAGCCCTCGGGCCATCTGCCTAAGATCTCTGGCCCCATTCATCCACTCCCAGATCCCTTGGTCCTGAAGCCCTACCCCAGACCCCCTCCGCCCACCCTGCTTGGGGCTCCTGCTCCATTTGTTTGGGACGTCTGGTATCCGTCCAATGAAGAAGGGGGGGGGGGTCCTGTCATGGTTGTGTGGTCTGGGTCATCAAAGCTCCCCATTCCCTGACTAGCATTTCTGTTCCTACCCTGCCCTGCTCACCTGCGCCCCGTTTACCTGATTGGCTGCCCAGCAGGTATATTCCCCTGGGTTGCCCCGACTCTTTGTCGGATGGTTGTGTTTAACCTTTGGTGGCCGGATGCTGCACCTCTCGTCTCAAGTCTTCCTTGCTGCCTGAATCTACGTTGCTGTTTTGTAAGTCTGTTTGCCTTATTAGAACATTGTTCTAGCCCAGTCTGTCTCCGCTGTCTGCATCCTGGTCCTCAGTTCCTGCTACTAGCATGACACTTAGTATGTTGGTGACGTACATTGGAAACCATTAATGTTGAAAAACAGAAATATGAATCTGAATTTGAGCTCTGACCTTTCCTAAAAAACCAAAAAGCCACATGTTCACTGAAGCTAAAACAAAACACAACAGAATGTTTGTGGTGGTTTATTTTAGAAAGAACAATTTGAATTGGAGAAACAGCAACAGACGACTGGTGATTTAAAAAGGAGCATTACAATGATTTCCTGTAATATAGGTCAGGGGAATGTTGTCGGTTGATTTTGATACAAAGTTGTGTTACAGGAGGTGAAGCATTGGGTCACATCAGAATCTGTAGAGCATTAGTAAGAATACGAGCAGGAGGCAATGAGATCCAGCAGGGGGCAGCACTGACAACCTGGGAGAAAACCTTCAGGTGAAAGCAACACACACTGAACTGCCACCAGAAAAACCAACGAGGAAGAAGCGTCACTTCCTGCTTCAGCTGGTTGGAACCAGAACACGCCCTGTTAAAAAAGACCAAGGATAAGAAAAGTGGTGAAGAGTGAATAGACTGAAATACAACCAAACAAGTCTGGCCCACTTCAAGTACTGATGACACCCAACTTAACTATTGTTTCTTCAACTATCTATAAGTACTAATGTGTACAGTGTACTGTACATGTGCACTGATATGTATAGTATACTGTCTATATGCATAGTGTACTGTCTATATGTACTATTATGTACAGTGTACTGTCTATAAGTACTGATATGTATAGTGTACTGTCTATATGTATAGTGTACTGTCTATGTATAGTGTATGGTCTATATGTACTGATATAGTGTAGTGATATAGAGTGTACTATTTATATGTGTTTGTATTATAATGTAGTGATGTATTTGTATTTTAGTATACTGTGTATATGTAGCGATATTATAGTGTAGTGTGTATATGTAGTGGTATTATAGTGTAGTGTGTATATGTAGCGATATTATAGTGTAGTGTGTATATGTAGTGGTATTATAGTGTAGTGTGTATATGTAGCGATATTATAGTGTAGTGTGTATATGTAGTGGTATTATAGTGTAGTGTGTATATGTGGACTGATGTGAACCAGTGTAAACCTGGTCTGGACTGATCTAGTGTTACTGACCTCTGGCCTTCCTCTTGTAGTAGATCAGACCTGCCAAAGACAAAATCAAACCCAGAAGCAGACCTGACGCTCCGATGGCGATCTTGTTTCTGTCTGATTGTGACATGGAGGGATCTGGAGAGACAGACACATGTCTCTATCTATAGACACATCTGCATGTTGACCTGTCTCTCTATGTCTTCATCACCTATCCATGGACAGAGACACACATAGATACTCACTCCAGTCCACTTTCTTAGGAGAGGGGAAACTGGCGTGTTCCACCATGCAGGTGATCTTCTCTCCAGACCTGAGATGAAATAAGTGAAGAAGAAGAAAACACACAGGAAATAAACAACATATGAACAATAAATAAGACGTGATGTGATTGGATGAGGTAAGTTTGTACTTTCCTGTCTGTCTGCACAGAAACTAGTCGAGTCTGATACCAAACATCAGCCCAGTTTAAAACACGGTATTAATACACAATAAATACTCTGTCGTCCATCTGGGATCTCACCTGTAAAGAGCCACGCATCCCACCTTAAACATACAGCTGGTGTCTACAGAGCAGACGCTGAGGAGACACGTTCCACCTTAAACCATCACTTTGTTCTTTGTTGTCCAGTCATTATGTGTGTGTGTGTGTGTGTGTGTGTGTGCGCGCGCGAGTGTGTAGTGTTAAAGTGTTGTGTATGTATTTGGACCGGTCCATTCGGTACTGAGTCTAAGTGTTCTGACCTGGGCGTGTACTCCAGGTGGGAGTGGATCTGGTAGTACCAATCACCATTTGCCAGCTCATAGGTGGAAGTGACGTCAGAGGTCACCGGCTGTCCGTCTCTCAACCAGGTGACACTGATGTATTTGGGGTAGAAGTTGTAGACACTGCACATCAGCATGGCCGGATGTCGGCCACTAGGGGGCGTCACTGAAGTCAGTCTCACACTGGGCTCAGCTGGTAAAGAATTATTTTGTTATCATCATCATCATCATCATCATCATCATCATCATCATCGTCATCGTCATCATCATCAGGACTTGAAATTAACTTTTTGAATCAATGTCAAATGTGTAGGGTTGCTAATCCTCAGAGTATATAATGTTTGGGGCCACATGGTGGCACAGTGGTTAGCGAGGTCGTCCCCCAGCAGAAAGGTCGTGGGTTGGAATCCCGGGGTAGTCCAACCTTGGCGGTTGTACTGATGTGTCGTAGGTTAGTTTACATTATTACGACAGCGGCCCCCAGAGCAGTTACCATAAACTGATTTACGGCAGTGACTAGCAGAGCTGAAATGAAGCATGTTAAACGGCTCTTCTGCGGTGAGTCGCCTCAGTCCAGCCCTCCGCATTGAGGACTAGACTCTGTTATAGCCGGACCTCAAACAGGACTCATGAAAACCCGGCACGTTACTGTAACATGAGACTCATCCTAGATCTGCTGGATGATGCAGATGCAGTAAATTCTGAAGCACTTATTTTGTTCCTAGACTTCTATGAGGCCTTTGACGTGATTGAACTCACGGTTCTGTTACAGTCCGTCGAGGCGTTGGGCTTTGGGAATAACTTTGTTGGCATTGTCAATATGTTTTACAAAGATATGAATAGTTCTGTTATGATGAACTTTAACAGCTGTAAAAGAGTCCAGATGAACGGAGGGCTCCGCCAAGGCTGCCCTGTTCCTCCTCCCTTATTTATTTGAGGGGCTGAATTCTTATCAGGTAATATCGTGAATGATGGACGTTTGGAAGGAATGTCGGGTTTTGGTGGAGAGTTAAAAATCTCACAACTGGCAGACGACACCACTTTGTTTTGAAGGACAAGAAGCACGTGAGGAACTCTGTTACCTCAGGTAACCAATGTTCCAGGGCCTCGGACCTGCGACTAAATGTGTGCACATGTGGAATGTTGTCTGTGCGTGATTGTAGCGATTGTGTAGTTGGAAACATCCGGTAAAAGAGTCCGTTAAGTATTTGGGAATATATACAACTACACATCTTACAGCTAGACAACATCTCCATTTCTCCAACAGATTAAAAAGACCAAGTCTGTCTTCAGGATTGGTCTTGGAAGGGGTTTATCTATTTTAGGAGGAGTTCTCCTCTCCAAAGCAGAGGGCCTGTCTCGCTTTGTGGGTCCATCTGTGTCTCTATTGGTTTATGGTTCTACCGCCACAGAAGCAAATAGAACTTTCTTAAATGTCATTTAAGAAGAAGAATAAACCACACCAGCTTAAAACATGTGTCCTGTCCAGCAGTGAAGCAGAAGGAGGTCTGGAAGTTCTAGATTCCGTTGATTCTGGTAACAAAACACACAAACACGCTCACACTTATTGTGTGATGGTGAAATGTCCCATAAGTGTGGGACTGGTGTGGAGTCTCGTGACTCTGTCCCTCCTTTAACATGAGACACGTGACCTGGTGCTGTCTTCATCCAGAAGATGTGCTCTTCAACATCTGATTAATTGTGTTACTGTAGATGCAACATGTGTACTCACAAAGAGGAGTTGTGTAAATCACTACCTAAGATCCCAGCTTGTCTCCAAGAAGTGAGTCTTTCCTTAAACCTCTCAGCCTTGAAACAACAACACAAGTAACGAGCTGCTGACCTACTACCACACTTGTGTCCTGACAGCCGTCTGTTACTTTACATGTGTACACGTGTACTCCCCTTCTGTTTTGTTGTGTGTCTGTTCTTTGTTTGTATTATGTTGTTACCATTTATTAGGGGTCCCAGCCCCAGGGGCTGGGGACCCCTATTGTTTCTGCTCAGTTTTTTATTTTATTTTATATTTTTCCGTTGGTAAAAGTGGTACTGCAGCCTACACCGTAACAGATTCTACAAAATCCTTTGGAGGCCTGGTACAGAATTTCGCACTTACCCCAGATCCAAAAAATGACACATGTCAACCAGTTGGTGGTGCTATTTTGAAGGTCAAGGCGTTTGCGACAATAGCCAAAACTACTTGTTCGATCTCCTCCTAGGCCGTGTGATCGATTTACACGAAACGTGGCACACATCATCTACAGTCACTCAAGGCAAAAGGTTATCGAAAGAATTTTGATCCGTTGCTCGGTTTTGATTTGACAGATCAATGAACCTTGACTGAAAAACGGTGATTTTCCATGACGGTGCCATAACTCATCAATGCATTGACATATCAACTTGAAATTTTAGATGTATATCACGTATTGTCAAAATATCCTAACCGTCCCATAGGGGGCGCTATAAATTGGAGAAGTTTATATCTCATAATTGGCACCATGGATTTGGATGACATTTGGGGTGCACAATCTAGGATCCTACTGGAGTTGATACTTGCAATTTGGTCATGACTTTAAAAGTGGGCGTGGCTTATGACAAAAATTTAAATTTCACCTGCGAAACTTCAAAAATGCCCCAAAATGTCCCCCAAATCCCCTGCACATCCTACAGAACTGAGATGTTGTGAGCAGATCCAGTAAGTGATCCCAACACTTTGCTGCACTGCAACATATGGTCAATTCAGAAGTCCGTCACTCTATATTTTTCAAAATATGAAAAATCATAAAACATAAACATTTCTGCACAGATTCATTCAATTGCTACCAAAACCGCCACAGACATTCTGGAGAATGAACATGTCAAGGGGGTCTAAGGTCATTCTAATCGATCAAAACATGCATCCATACCAATGTACAATATATGCCTGTACAGTGTACAATATACCTAATATTTTTTATTTTCAAACATATTTGATCAAACTATTCCAAAATATCTGACAGGACACGTGACACCACCAGCATGATGTGTGAATGTGTTCAGATGTTTATCAGCGACGGTTTTTGTGTTATAAGCGTTTAAAGTATAAGGGACAACATGCAGCTCTTTAGCAGCAGCTATGCTATTGGTTCAAGGTGGCGGATCTTGTTCACAGCATCTCCGATTAACACGAAACTTGGTCCACCAATAAATCATGACGCCCTGAGGTTCTGTGCATTATTTACTGTTAATTGGCCACTAGGTGGCGCTATGCTGCAAAATCATGAAACGCGCTAAAATTATATATCCAAACTACTTGTAGCCTGTCAGTGTGATCAAACTGAAGCTTTGCAGCTAGCAGCTATGTACTCTTGTGAGCACCCTTCAGTAAAGGACATTTTGTTAGGGTTTGCACCCGACCCCAAGAGCACAAACACAGAAGGCACAATATAGCGGGACCAACAGGCTAATTTATTGAAGAGGAAACTCAGGAAGTCCACCTTCACCAGGAAACGCGAAGTCCACCTTTAAGCCGGGAACCATGGAGTCGCCCTTTAATCCGGGAACAGTGGAGTCGGCCCTTAATCCAGGCAGGAGGGGGGTAAACAGGAGGATACCAAAGGAGAACGGAAAATCACAGCAACGCTGGAGTGAAGAAATCCTCTTCGTAAACGGAAAGCAGCGCACAGGGGAAGGGGAGCAACGAGGAAGGTCCAACAGAGAAATCTCCAGGGAAGATCCAGGTAAGTAAACAAACTTCGATGAGCAGGACAAGCACAAGTACTCTCCCAGGGAACGGCACGAACTGGCAACAAGCTGAGAGTGACACAGCCAGATATAGGGAGGTGATTGCCAACAGGTGAGTGGAGGGGTAACGAGGAAACAGGCATCAGGTGGAGTTGGCAGAGCTCCGGGTACGCCTACACTGCAGAGCGGGTGTGGAGCGGGGAGACGTTGAGCCTTGGCCAAGGTTACACTGCAGAGCGGGTGTGGAGCGGCGAGACGTAACAGTACCCCCCCCTCTACGGGAGCCACCTGGCGACTGACCTGGCGCCCCCGGGTGGGCACGGTAGAAGTCGGCGAGGAGAGAGGGATCCATAATGAGCTTCCGCGAAATCCAACTGCGCTCCTCAGGTCCATAACCTGCCCAGTCCGCGAGATACTGGAACCCGCGGCCGCAGCGCCGGACTTTAAGCAGCCGGCGGACCCTCCATTGAGGATGACCATCTACAAATTCCGGAGGCGGAGGCTCAGGAACCGGGGGCATAAGAGGACTGCTGGAGACGGGTTTAACTTGAGAGACGTGGAAGACAGGATGAATGTGCATGGAGGAAGGCAGCTTCAGCCGAACAGCTGCCGGGCTCAGGACTTTCTGGACTTCAAAAGGACCAATGAAGCGGGGCGAGAGTTTCTTGTCGGTTGTCTGGAGGGGAACGTCCTTCGTGGACAGCCAGACCCTCTGTCCCTTCTTGTACTCCGGCGCAGGGGTACGTCGCCGGTCAGCCCCTCTGCGAGCGCGCTCCCCAGCCTTGAGCAGTGCTGTCCGGATGGTCCTCCAGACACGCTGACAGCGTCGCAAGTGGAGCTGTACGGAGGGAACGGCCACTTCATCCTGCTGTGGGTCGAACAGGGGAGGTTGATACCCCAGGGATGCCTCGAATGGAGAAAGTCCAGATGCAGAGCTGACCAGGGAATTGGTGGCGTACTCTACCCACGGTAGGTAGTCACTCCAGGTGGAGGGCTTGCTGTTACATACACAACGCAACGCTGTCTCCATGCTCTGGTTTGCCCTCTCGGTCTGACCATTTGTTTGGGGGTGGTAGCCCGAAGACAGACTTACTGTGGCTCCGATGCCTTTACAAAATGCACGCCACACTTGTGAGGTGAACTGAGGACCTCTATCGGAGACTACATCTGATGGCAGGCCATGAAGCCGGAAGACATGTTGCATCAAGAGGTCCGCGGTCTCAGCAGCCGAAGGAAGTTTGGGAAGGGCTATCAGATGGACGCCCTTGCTGAAACGGTCTATGACGGTGAGAACCAGTGTTTCCCCGAGAAGGTGGTAGTCCGGAAACGAAATCCAAAGCCACGTGAGACCAGGGGCGGCTAGGAATAGGGAGTGGCTGCAACAGACCAGATGGCGCCTGGTGAGAGGCCTTGCTGCGGGCGCAAACAGTGCAGGCCGCTACAAAGCTCTTGACATCCTCCCGCATAGTTGGCCACCAGAAGCGCCGAGCGATGAACGACTGGGTACGACTAACTCCTGGGTGACAGGAGAAACGACTGCTATGACCCCACTGAAGAACTCGAGACCGAACAGCATCTGGGACGAAGAGGCGACGGGGTGGCACGTTACTCGGAGCGGGTTGAGCACGTTGGGCAGTGCGAACAGCCGACTCAAGACCAAAAGTGACCACACCGACCACTCTAGCCGCAGGGAGGATGGGTTCAGGCTCTTCAAACGCGCCTTCCTTCGGGTGTAGCCGAGACAGGATGTCAGCCTTTACGTTGCGTGTCCCAGGACGGTAAGTCAGAACATAGTTGAAACGACTAAGGAAGCCAGCCCACCGAGCCTGACGACTGTTGAGACGTTTGGCTGCCCTCAGGTGAGTCAAGTTCTTGTGGTCCGTCCAGATGAGAAACGGGTGCTCAGCGCCCTCGAGCCAGTGGCGCCATTCCTCCAGAGCAGCCACTACAGCCAGTAACTCCCGGTTTCCAACGTCATAATTCTGCTCGGCCGGCAGAAATCGGCGGGAGAAAAAGGCGCAAGGATGGAGTTTCTGGTCCTCAGCCGACCGCTGGGAGAGCACCCCCCCTACGCCTGAATCCGAGGCATCAACCTCTACCACGAATTGTCTCTTGGGGTCAGGATGGAGCAGCACTGGGGCCGAGGTGAACCTTGTCTTGAGGACTTGGAAAGCAGAGCTGGCAGCAGGAGACCAGATGAAGGGTTTGGCTGGGGAGGTCAACGCAGTAAGCGGTTCTGCCAGCTGGCTGTAGTTGCGAATGAATCTCCGGTAGAAATTTGCGAACCCTAGAAAACTCTGCAGCTCCTTACGGTTGGTAGGTTCCGGCCAGTCCACCACTGTCTGGACCTTGCGGGGATCTGCTCTGGTCCGTCCCTTCTCTACGATGAATCCCAAGTAATCCACAGAGGGGGAGTGAAACAGGCACTTCTCCGCCTTGACGTAGAGTTGGTTCTGGAGGAGGCGCTCCAGTACCCTGCGAACATGCTGGACGTGTTCCTCAAGAGACTGGGAGAAAATGAGGATGTCGTCCAGGTAAACGACGACAAACACATCCAACATGTCACGGAGTACGTCGTTCATAAACGCCTGAAACACTGCTGGTGCGTTTGTGAGTCCGAACGGCATCACCAAGTACTCATAGTGGCCTCGGGGTGTTTTGAAGGCGGTCTTCCACTCATCGCCTTCCCTGATTCGCACGAGGTGGTAAGCGCTCCTCAGGTCTAGCTTGGTGAAGATGGTCGCCTGTGAGAGAGGCTCAAAAGTCGAACTCATAAGTGGAAGCGGGTACTTGTTCTTAATGGTGATTGCGTTCAGTTGCCGGTAGTCAATACAAGGTCGAAGTCCCCCGTCCTTCTTCTTCACAAAAAAGAACCCTGCAGCAACAGAGGAAGACGAGGGCTTGATGAGACCTGCAGCAAGGGACTCGGTGATGTACTCATCCATGGCCGCCTTCTCAGGGAGTGACAAGTTGTAGAGGCGGCTACTGGGAAGAGTAGCCCCAGGACGGAGATCAATGGCGCAATCATACGGGCGGTGAGGCGGGAGTGACTTAGCACGGGTCTTGCTAAATACCTCACCAAGGTCATGATACACAGGGGGCACGGAGGAGAGATCAGGAGGCAGGGGAGTAGGCGAGCTCAAAGGCGTAGCACTAGGAGCTGCACGAAGGCATTGGGCATGGCAAGTAGAGCCCCATCCAAGGACTGTGCCTGTGGACCAAGAGATGTGGGGTTCATGGTGTCTGAGCCAGGGGCGTCCCAAGATAACTGGATTAAGCGGGGAACGTATGATGTAAAATTGCATTGTCTCTGTGTGGTTACCTGCAACGGTGAGAGTAACGGGGACGGTCCGCTGTGTGATACAGGCTAATCTCCGGTCATCCAAGGCAAACGCATCAATGGGGGTCCCAAGAGACTCAAGGGGAATGTCTGCCTGCGAGGCAAAGTCAAGGTCCATAAAACTCTCATCTGCTCCGGAATCAATCAGGGCTCCAAGGGAAAGTCTCTGGCCCGCCCAGACTAAAGCAATAGGAACAAGATGGCCGCGAGATTCGGACCCACGGGAGAAGGAAAGGCGGCTTACTAGGATCTCCCTTGGTCCTGGTAAGCCTAATCTTTTGGCCGTGAGGGACAGTCGCGGAGTCGGTGCCCCTTAAGACCACAGTACAGGCAAAGACCTGCCTTGAATCGGCTCTCCCGTTCAGCAGGAGTAAGTCTAGCACGTCCTACCTCCATCCGCTCTTCTACATCCCCAGGTGGCGTTGTCGCGAAAGAGTCAGAGGAGGGATTGGCCGGGGAAACGGGAACAGCAGTTCGGTCTGACGCAGAGGTAGTTCTGGGATTGAAGGAAGTTCCACGTAAGGCCTTCTCACGCTTTCTCTCCCGGATACGTCCATCAATGCGGATAGCGAGAGCAATGAGGTCATCCAGAGATGAGGGTTCTTCTCGGGTAGCAAGTTGATCCTTCACCGCCTCGCTCAATCCTCTACGAAAAGTGGCACGCAGGGCCTGGTCATTCCATCCGCTCTCAGCGGCAGCCAGGCGGAAGTCGACGGAGTAATCTGTGACGCTGGCGCCGCCCTGCTGGATGTTATTCAGTCGTGAGTCAGAATCCCGACCGCTTACCGGATGGTGGAAAACCTTACGTAGCTCTGCGACAAAGTCTCTATAAGAGTTACAGTAGCTGGCCCCCATGGACTAAGAAGACGTAGCCCACTGCGCTGCTCGACCACTGAGCAGGTTGGTCACGTAAGCGATCTTAACAGCATCACTGGAGAACACGGTGGGCTGGTGTGTGAAAACAAGCTCACACTGCATAATGAAGGTAGAGCAAGTTTCAAAGTTACCGTCAAATGGGCGTGGACTGGTAATGCTGGTTCCACGGGGTAAATAAACAGGAACCGGAGGATCTACTGGAGCGGCGGCCACAGGGGGCGCACTTGCTGGCGGTACAGGCTGGTTCAGCTGCTGGTTGGCAAGAGCTGCTGAAATGGTCTGCAGTTGTTGCATGATCTCTGCCTGCTGACTCGCCATCGCCGCCTGCTGGACAGCTAAAGCTTCCACAGAAGCTTGCAGGGGTTGAACTTGAGACTGGAGACCCTGCACAGCAACCGAAGCCTCTTGTAATTGCTGGGAATGGGCGTTGGTAATCTGAATTTGTTTTACTAGGGCTGCTTGCACCGGATTGGCTGTGGGTGTGCCGTCTGTGCTGGCTGGGGTCGTCATGGCCAGTTCGTACTGTTAGGGTTTGCACCCGACCCCAAGAGCACAAACACAGAAGGCACAATATAGCGGGACCAACAGGCTAATTTATTGAAGAGGAAACTCAGGAAGTCCACCTTCACCAGGAAACGCGAAGTCCACCTTTAAACCGGGAACCATGGAGTCGCCCTTTAATCCGGGAACAGTGGAGTCGACCCTTAATCCAGGCAGGAGGGGGGTAAACAGGAGGATACCAAAGGAGAACGGAAAATCACAGCAACGCTGGAGTGAAGAAATCCTCTTCGTAAACGGAAAGCAGCGCACAGGGGAAGGGGAGCAACGAGGAAGGTCCAACAGAGAAATCTCCAGGGAAGATCCAGGTAAGTAAACAAACTTCGATGAGCAGGACAAGCACAAGTACTCTCCCAGGGAACGGCACGAACTGGCAACAAGCTGAGAGTGACACAGCCAGATATAGGGAGGTGATTGCCAACAGGTGAGTGGAGGGGTAACGAGGAAACAGGCATCAGGTGGAGTTGGCAGAGCTCCGGGTACGCCTACACTGCAGAGCGGGTGTGGAGCGGGGAGACGTTGAGCCTTGGCCAAGGTTACACTGCAGAGCGGGTGTGGAGCGGCGAGACGTAACACATTTTATAATGCAAACCATTATCAGCCCAAGTCCACTCTACTGCCCTTTGACACGGCTACACAACGCACTATAGGAGTATAACTACACGTTTCTTTCAGAATCAGCACACAAGTCACAGAATGACCCATAGCAGCTGTAAGATAAGCCTCTGCTTCCACATCTCTGGCTCAGACACCGCCATTAGCTGCGTCTGTTAAGAACTAATCTCAGTTTCCTGATGACGCCTTCACGCATTCACTGCATAGATGCTGAACTCAGATGCAGCATACTCATGCTTCATTATCTCCTCCTACTCCCACTTCAGCAGGTTTAATTAAAACACAAATAAGTTCCCTGAAGCTCAGAACAAGGTTTCCAGCAGGCTGCATTTCTCCCACTTTACTGAATAACTCACTGCAAGGCTGCCAAGAAACCCTCTGAAGTTAGTGGAAGACAACCTCTTCGCTCCTGTCAGCCCCACACTTGCCTCGTCCATGGGAGGGAACACTAGAATTGTACTTCTCCTAAAACAGATACTACACGCTCTTCCACTGTTATTACTCAGTACTTAACACTCAACATTGTTGACAAGTATGTACAGCCTAATACTACTCATTTCCCCACCTCATCCCTACATGTCATTATATTCTTTTAGACACATATGTTGTTTTTCTTCCAGCCCCAACCCACACGATGTTAATAACCTGTTCCGGGTTCATCAATAATCCTTTGTTGACGTCATAGATGATCAATAGTTGTGCGCTGTGTTCACAACCATCCTCATACACCATCTTGACGGACAGCTTTACGACCACCGTCGCTCTTTAAGACTGAGACTTGCATCCGTCTAATAAGCAAACAGCTCAACTAGCGAGGCTCCTACAGACAGCCAGACCCGACTTACATACATGGGGGCTTGGAGCCCGTTAATACCTGCTGGCAGCGCTGCTTTATGTCGGGGACTGTCTCACACCCTGATTGGGTTCTTCTGACGTAGTTGTGTAATGATACTGAACCTGATGTGTGTCCGTAATACTACACACCTGTTTTATGTACCATGTTCTATTGTTCACTAATACACACACACACACACACACACACACACACACACAGAAACACACACACACACACACACACAAACACGCACACACACACACGCACACACAGACACACACACACGGACACACACACACGCACACACACGCACACACAGACACACACACACACACATACACACACACAAACACACGATCACACACAAACACACACACACACACGCACAGACACACACGCACACACGCACACACAAAAACACACACACGGACACACGCGCGCACACAAAAACGCGCGCACATACACGCGCTCACACCGACACACACAACTCACAGACGCGCGCACACACAACTCACAAACGCGCGCGCGCACTTATACACACACAGATACAAACACGAACAAGCACACACGCACACAAGTGACAAACACACACACTCACACACAAACACACACGGACACGCGCGCGCACACACACGGACACATATACATACATGCACTACTAATAGTATTAGTAACAGAAGTAGTAGTAGTCATAATAATAGTACTGTAGAGCCGAAGGAACGGAGAAGACCGTAGGTTCACACTTTAGCCGTGTAGGCAACTTTCTTTAATCCACGGTAAATCAGAGAGACAACCAAACCACAGCTCGACTGAGCGGAGGTGGCAAGAATAACCAGGAAACTGGCTGGACAACCATAACTTAACCCTGCGTTAACCTGCCAGGGCAACCATGACTTAACCCTTAGTTCCTGGGTTGAATTCTGTCCCCAATACGTGTCCACCACAGTACTACTAATAGTATTAGTAACAGTAGTAGTAATAGTCATTATAATAGTACTAATAGTATTAGTAACAGTAGTAGTAATAGTCATAATAATAGTACTAATAGTAGTAGTAACAGTAGTAGTAACAGTCATAATAACAGAGCAGCTCACCTGTCTTATCCAGGGCCTCTTGGTAATCCATCTCTATACCAGGTTTGCAGTACGTCTCTTTCTGAGCTCTCCTTAGTGCCATCTCTGCAGGATCGTTGTTAAAGTGCTCTGCGACATAGATACCATAATCATCATATCCAACAAACTTCCCCACAGTGCTGTTAAACCTGACATATTCTATCGTATTGAAATAAACAGAGAGTATGTACTCTATGTCAGGAAGCTCAGAGGAGGTGAACACACATGTGGTCGTGAAATACCACAAAAACGCATCTGGAACAGAAAGAGAAACAGGTTCAAGTTACTTAGTTGAATTGTTTTAAAGACAATAATTAAAACCTCTTTTCTAACAACACAGCAGAGCCCATCCAACAGAGACTGATTTACATATTTTATCTCACCTGCTCCATAGAAACCCACGACCAGGAGGGAGCAACACACAACAAGGCAGCATGACGCCATGTGTCTGTCTTGCTGATGAACACAATAAACTGTCCTCCTTTACAGACTGACTGGTGTGGACTGCCCCCTGGACATAAACCAGTCCACCACCCAATCACCTCACTGGGCTGGCTAGCTCTCCCAGCATCAGCCAATAGAAAACACAGAGGCCTGCACGTCATCTGTTACCAGGTAGAGGGTAGAGTCTAATGCTGGAAAGGGACAGAAACTCACAGGTTCGAGCCTGTTCGGGGACTGAGAAGCTTTGGCCGGTGACAGAATGACAAGAGGACATGTGTTGTTAGTATAGCGCCCCCTAGCTGCAGGACACTCAACATGTACACAATACACATTCACCATGTACACAATACACACTCAACATGTACACAATACACACTCACCATGTACACAATACACACTCAACATGTACAAGAACACACACACACACACACACACACACACTCACACCCACACACACACACCCACACAAGCCAAGCGCGAAGCAAGCCCAATAATAAAAGCGATGCATCAGTTTGACGCTGAATGGCGGAAATAGGTATAAATGTCCCAAACTCTTAGAGGGATTTATTCATGACGTCATGGACAACAGGGGGGACACGTCACTGTTTTAGGAGAAGTTAAAGAGGGAGGGGCCTCAGTACGTTAGTACAGCACGACTCTTTACACAGTACTTCCTGATCTGCGTCACATAACGCAATGGCGGCTCATCAGTGTGTGTGTGTGTGTGTGTGTGTGTGTGTGTGTATATATGTGTGTGTGTGTGTGTGTATATATATATATATATATATATATATATATATATATATATATATATATATATATATATATATATATGTGTGTGTGTGTGTGTATGTGTGTGTATGTGTGTATGCGTGTGTGTGTGTGTGATGGCAGCTCTCGGGGCCACAGGTGTGGTTCGTGTTGTGTTAATGTTGTGTGTTGAGGCAGCAGTGCTTAATGTAGATGTGTTGTGTGTGTGTTTAGAAGGTTGTGTTGTGGTTGTGTTGCCTTGGTTACTATCTAAATGTTAACTTGTTGAAGAATTGTGCTGTGTTGTGTTATTTGTAGTTTAGTTGGTAGAGGGTTGTTTGTGTGTTGCCCTTGTGTGTCAGAATGGTGGGACCAGCCAGTACATGTGCGCCCCCTTGTGTTCAGGTTGTTGGGTCAGTTTGGTGTGGTGAGTTTGTCATGTTCAGTGTGTTACTTGGGCATGATGTGAGTGAAGTTGTGTTTAGTTGACCTGTTGTGTGGAATGTGTGTATTCACTAAACAACTGGTGAGCACAGCAGCAACACTTCATTGTGTAACATCAGAGGATTCATCTATGGAGCACGTGGAGAGAAGATATGAAGATGTGTGCACCACTAAGTAAGTTTAATATAACACAATGAACACATGTAGGATGGAGCAACAAGAGGTGGGTGGAGCAATATGACATGACACATGACGTGTGAGGTGTGGTGTTGTTAGAATAACACAATGAACAGATGTAGGATGGAGCAACAAGAGGTGGGTGGAGCAACATGACATGACACATGACGTGTGAGGTGTGGTGTTGTTAGAATAACACAATGAACAGATGTAGGATGGAGCAACAAGAGGTGGGTGGAGCAGCATGACATGACACATGACGTGTCAGGTGGGTAAATAAAACTTTATCTGAATAAGTGACCCGTGACTCCTCGTGTCTACCAGCACCAGACGATGCTGGATCAGCGGACTTTGCATCTGATCCGAGGAGCTGCTGGACGCGAGCCTGCAGATTGTGGAGGACCACAGATATTAAGAAGTGAGTTGTGGACTCGGGCCTCGTGCAGCGGTGTGAGCAGGTATCAGTACCTGATACAGGAGCCGTGTGGGATCCCTATATCCTGCACAGCATTTCTACGTCATACGTCATACGTCACCAGCATGAATGTTATCAGCACATAAGCCCTGCTAGTTGGGTGTGAGATGGAAGAGAAGGAAGAATTCTGGAGGGAGCTGGATGACGTGGTGGAGAGGGTACCCAAGGAGGAGGGAGTGGTGATTGGAGCAGACTTCAGAGGGCATGTTGGTGAAGGGAACAGAGGTGATGAGGAGGTGATGGGTAGGTATGGTGTCAAGGAGAGGAATGTGGAAGGACAGATGGAGGTGGATTTTGTGAAAAGGATGGAAGTGGCTGTGGTGAATACATATTTCAGGAAGAGGGAGGAGCACAGGGTGACGTACAAGAGTGGAGGAAAGTGCACACAGGTGGACTATATCTGATGTAGGAGGTGAGATCTGAAAGGGGTTGGAGACTGCAAGGTGGTTGTGGAGTACAACATGTACTGCATATGCACTCCGTATGTACTCTGTAGTTTTCTACTTCTCTGTGTGTATGAAACTTCCCACTCAATGCAGACACACATACCCATTGTTCTTATGTGCGCCCCCATGGGGTCACATAGCCACGTCATCATGATTGCTTCCCCTTTGCCGCGTCCCAGACACTGGGACAGCAAAGGTAAGAGTAATGGACCTACAGACACTCACCAGGCACAGAACCTGATTAACTCAGATGTTTTCCTGCATAGCTTTGTCAGACTACACCTTGGTTAGTGCAGGAAACATAGGGTATGACGCGACGGACTGTGCTATAAAAACCCCTACCTCCAGCTCAGGGCAGAGCATATCCTCACAGACGAACCTCTGTGTGGCCTTATGTCTCTCCATCTGCAGATGCAATAAAGATTCTCTGTTTGCTCCAATGTTTGTGGGGTGATTGTTCTCCCCAGAGGTTGCTGGGGCAAGAGCCCATTTAAGGATAAAGGAAAATCCACAACAAGGGCTGCAGACTACCACATGCCTCCTCTGATACATGTGGAGTCGCCAGCCGCTTCTTTTCACCTGACAGGGAGGAGTTTCACCAGGGGGACGTAGCGCGTGGGAGGATCACGCTATTCCACCAGTTCCCCCTCCCCCCTGAACAGGCGCCCCGACTGACCAGAGGAGGCGCTAGTGCAGCGACCAGGACACATACCCACATCCGGCTTCCCACCTGCAGACACGGACAACTGTGTCTGTTGGGATGCCTGACCAAGCTGCAGCTAACACGGGGATTCGAACCGACGATCCCCGTGTTGGTAGGCAACGGAATACACCGCTATGCTACCTGATGCCCGGTTCTGCTTATTTTTAAAGCGAAGTTAGATTAATGTTTAGAAAATGACACATAAGGTGCCTTTTACCCATAGCCTGCTTATGCGTTATCAGCCATGTGGCCTCCATAACAGAGATGTTTACGTAGTAGGTCTCTTCCTTTTCTCACCTCGGATCCAGAACTGGGCCCGGCGCCACGAGGGGGCGTGGGGGGGCAACGCCCCCTCAGTTGTAGTTTTAGCCCCCTCAGTTTACGTTTTCTGTACCCTATAGAAAAATAGCAAATGTAGGAAAAACAACAAAATATTGGCCGAGATACAAACGTCATAGAGACTACAGTATGAAAGACCTTTGGAGTTTTCCCCATAAAATATCTGAAGCTTGTTATCTGATCAAGTCTCTTTTGCCACTGCACAAACAGCATAAAGCGGGTGGTGTTATTCCAGAGCCTGGACAGACACACAGCGCTGTTTGTTTGTCCCTGACGCCGCACTCACGAAACAAGATGGCGGAGTCGGACCCAACTGATGCGCAGCAAATCATTCGTCTTTAAATCGAAGTAACGTTAGTAGCTAAATCTGTCCATGGAAACGTGATTGTTTTCAGCAGATATCTTAGTTACAACAAGATGGAGCTAACAAGGCAGTTTTGTGTTTTTACGTGTGACATTTACTCAGTTCGGGAAACCCACGATCTTCTAGCTAGTTGGCGGGCTCACTAGCAGCCGAGCCATAACACAACAACAACAAGGAAAGACAAGAACAGACCATTCAGCCCACCAGAGCTCGTCTATTCCTCCCTCTCACCTGCTGCACTTGTTAGCTAGCAAGCTAACCTGATGTCACTGATGCCACTTACTGCTCATAGAATAGCAGCTGAATCGCTATCGCCATGTACTTCCTACTTCCGGCTGCTCTGACGGTCCGTTTTCAACGCAAAGTTTGGAAAAGTCCGTCTTTTCTGACGCTGTCAGCGTCTTTTTTTACATAATGACCCCATGGAGCAGACCGACGCCGTCGCCGGCGTCTTTTCCTGCAGCTCCGGGCGTCTTGTCTCTTCAGAAATAGACGTCCTCCTACGTCACGCACGTTTCTGACAGCTGACCAATCACAAGCGGAGTAGTGAGACCTTGTCGTTTCCCATAACAACCATCAAACATGGAGACTGTAACTTAGCGGCGGACAAGTTGATTGTGCTAACGTTAGTTTCTGAGCACAGTGAACTGTATGACATGACAGGTAAACTGTATCGTAACATTCATAATACAGAGGCCATCTGGAACCACATTGGACGGGTCCAGGAGGTTCTGATCAGTGTTTAGCTGCTGCTTGTCGTCAGCAAAACCAGAGACGGTTAAGAAACATCGCTGGTAAAACTAGCCCGTAGCTAAGGGCAACAATGTAACTAGATAGGCCGCAGCATCGCTGGCAGCTGCTACATCGTAGCTAGATGCCCGTAACATGTCATGCAGCCACCAACGTGGGGGGAACGGACATTCTCCCCTTCGGCTTCAAGACACTTGTCGTTGTCTCCTCGCCATTTTTGTATCGCGAAAATGTTGCAGTAGCTGTTGTTATGGCAACAACAGACGCCCTCGACGTCTTTCTCCCTGAGAAATGCTCTGGCAGCGTTTTTAATCATGATAAAAGACGTCGAGTGTGAACACGGCCTTAGGGTGGAGCCTCGGGGCCACGCTGCAGGCGGTTTGCTGTTAAAACCTTCAAGCTGCTAAGCTCGTTTGCTTGCTGAGCTCAGCTAAGTTCGCCGTCGCCTTACGGAGCTTGTTTGTTGAGCCAAAAAGCAGTTCAAGGATGGAGATCAGACCGCGGCTTTGTAAAAAACGAAAGAAAGGAAAAAGAAACACGGTAGAAGAGACCCCAGCCGAGGCCAGGAGCCCCAGCAGCAGCAGCAGCAGCAGCAGCAGCAGCAGCAGCATCTCCGAGCATGAACTTAATCAGCTGACTTCAGCTCCACCCGTCGCAGAAGGTGTTGCAAGCACGGTCAGAATGGGCCCGCAGCCCCCCCCCCCAGCTCCCACTGTTCCTGTCCATCTTGGGACAGAGGAGCCAGCCCAGGTGCACCTGCAATCCTACCCTATTCGGATATTTAATAAAACCCCAAATGGCTCGTTTAGCAGAAGCTGGTTTAATGGAGGGGCTGGCTGGACTATTCAGTGGTTGCTGATGCTGCCTTTTGCTTCCCATGTGGGAAGCTTAGTGTTGGGTCTAGTGCTAATGCGGACAAAGCCTCTACCCAAACCGGATTCTCTAATCGGAAATCTGCGACGGAAAGCAGCAAAGGTTTTGCAAGGCACGCATCCAGCAGGGAGCATTTGAAATGCAGGGCTCTCTGGAAGGATGCTGTCCTGGTTGTGCCACAGCAGCTGAGGTCTCCACACTTGTCAGCGAGGGGCAGCTGGAAAGGAGTCGCTCATATCTGAGTGCGATAGCGGATATAACGGAGTTCCTCGTTACACACCAGCAACCGCTGAGGGGGACGTTGGACGCTTTGGAGTCAAGAGAGGAAGGGGAAAGTGGACTATTTTAGTCTATGGTGGAGTACACGCTGAGGAAAGACCACACCCTTGCCCAGGTATTTTGCACCACCCCCAAAAACGCCACCTACACGTCCCACGAAGTTCAGAACGAAATGAAAGCGCTCCTGAGTGAAATAGTGACGAGTGAAACAGTGGAAGAAACAGGAGATAGCTGGTTCACCTTGAAGGTGGGCGGGACAAAAGATCCAACTGGTTGCGAGAATGTGCCAATTGTGCTCCGTTATGTAGACATGGGTAATGAGACGCACGGAAGACTGCTGCTCATGGCCTCTACAAAGCACTGTGATGCGTTAAGTCTGACAAACCTGGTCCTCTCTGAGCCGAGAAAAGCAGGCCTGAGAACAGAAACCCCCTCAGCCGATGCTGTGATGGTGCAAGCGTGATGTCCGGTAAAAGAGGGGGTGCACAGGAAATATTACAGGGGAAAGTTAACCGAGAAGTCTCGTATGTGCATTGCTTCAACCATCAACTACATGTGGTGGTTATCCACGCCATGCCAGCTGAGAATGCACTACAAGCCTTTTTCGACGTGTGTGGCATGCTTTAGCGGTTTCTCCAAAAGCCAACTGTGGCCGCAGTGTACACGGGAGAACGTCTGAAGAGGCTACTGGCCCAGAGGTGGACCGGTCACCTGGCTACTGTGTCAGTCACCATTAACAGTTATGACGCTATTGTGCAGATCCTCGCGGAGATTGACAGCAGTGGCCTTCAGTTCCCGGAACTGAAAGTAGAGGCAGCAGGGCTCCTAACAGCAATCAGTGACATGCACTTCAGATTTACTGCAGTTATGGTCCACAGAATCCTCTCCCTCCTCCACCCTCCAAACAAAGCGTCACAGGATAAAAAACAGACCTGTACGCTGGAGGGAAGGCGGTGAAAAGCGCGTTGGATTGCGTAGAGACGCTCAGGAGTGACGTGGAGTTCCAAGCCATGTGGGCACAGCGCGCCACTGGCCCACATGGCGCATCAGAAACAGCAGCTCCTCCGCCAAGTGAGAGGATGCGCCGAGTCCCTACACACCTGCAGCAGTACGTGGTAGAGGGCGCTGTAGGCCAGCAGCGGCAGCAGGAAAGAGGGAGGGAGGCAGAGTGCAGGCGGCTCTTCTTCAGCACACTGCACAGCGTCACTGGGGAGAGGAACACGAGATTTAGTGAACGGAGCAGCCAGCTGGTTGAGGCCATGTGGGCCCTCGACCCAGACAGGCCTCACTTTTTGGATGGACAGAAGGCGAAACCGCTGCTGGAGCTCACTGATACAGCTTTGGTGGAATCTGAGTTTCTGTAGCTCGACACTTTTTACAGTGTGAAATGGCCGCTCTACCGAAGACCAGTGGAGCCCTGCTGCCATCCTGCAGCGCTACTCTGGGCTCCTCACCGCCATGCCAAGCGTGCTCACTGCTCTGAAACATGGAGGGACTTGTGGAGCATCCTCAGCGACGTGCGAGGACACAGTGTCACCGCTAACCAACGTCTTCAGTCAGCACAGACGAAGCATGCTACACCAGAGTAAAGCTCACTTGATCCAGCTGGCGTTTGAAGGGGGTCTTACAAGACGATTTCGGGAAGAAGGCCG
This sequence comes from Lampris incognitus, assembly GCF_029633865.1. Classification (NCBI taxonomy): domain Eukaryota; kingdom Metazoa; phylum Chordata; class Actinopteri; order Lampriformes; family Lampridae; genus Lampris; species Lampris incognitus. The sequence continues at coordinate 39,773,139 of NC_079227.1, forward strand.
GGAGGGTCGCTTACTCAGGAAGTTCAACAAGCAAGCAAGGAGGCTGCAGGTCTACTGAGGACAGCAGGTAAGACAGAAGTTTGCTGGTTTGTGTGTCGGCTGGTGGCGCTGTCCCTGCTACTGAGATGGAGCGGAGCTGTGGAGGAGAGACAGACAGGACACGTCACTTCCGTTCAGCCTGGCTTGCTTTTCGTGGTTGTAAATAACACTTTTGGCCCTAATTCTATATATGTTTTCTATTGCAGCAATCCACATGGAGGACACGACAGGCCGGGGAAGTGAAGTTCCTGTTGCATTGTTCATATTTATGTCACGGATGTCTAGCTACATACTTGTTTGGTATGTTAATATACTTTTGTAGAGTTAGACTGCAGGAGCAAACATTAGACGTCCAGTCGTACTTGGTGGGGCAGGAAGAGAGCTTTATTGCACATGCGCAGAAGTCATACACACACACACACATATGGATACCCGCAAGGACCAAAATAGCTGCTTATGGCGCAGTAAATAATACAGTGGCTGACTGGCTGTATATGTGAGACTGCACATTATGTTCAACACCCTCACTCAGGCTCACCTTTACAGACTTACATGAAAAGAAAAACAGGTCTTCCTTGAATGTGTTTGGTACCCCAAATACAGCTCTATAAAAATAATCCACATCTTGCTCGTCAGTACATTCTGCTTTACACTGGTATTCTTCAAGATATTTTGGGGTCTTCCTCTCTCTAGTTGGGTAGCGGTTTCTGCCCTCACTATCCCCCTGGTTATTAGAAAGTGTACCACTTTCACCTCCTGTACCTGTAATCTGGGGCTGCTCATCAGTCCTAACTGGTACTACATCAGGCTCGTATGAGTCTATATCCTCATAGCTGTCTCCATCGTTGTGTGGACCTGTTTGTGTCTGGCAGTCTCTGTTGCTCTTCTGTATGAACTTAACTAATCTATGCTTTGACACTTTTCCTGTTTTTGGATAATATACATTGTATGCAGGGCTGTATTTATCATATCCTATGAAAATGCCCTTCTCGCACCTTGGATCCAGTTTATTTTTGTCTTGTCTATAGGCATAGCACTCAGTGCCAAAAACCATCATATGGGAAATATCTGGTGTTTTCCCTGTGAAAGCACTGTATGGGGTTTGCTTTAATCGCTTACAATAGCACCTGTTGCGTATCTGTGCAGCTGTCCGCACCGCAAACCTCCATAGCTGTTTTGGCATCTTACTTTCTAGCAGCATACATCGTGCCATGTCAAATAATGTTCTCCAGTTTCGTTCTGCCGTGCCGTTCTGATGCGGCGAGTAGGGGGCACTAGTTTGGTGACTAATTTTATTTTCTCTCAGCAGATCTTGGAAACATCCTCCAGTGAACTCGGTACCATTGTCAGACCTAATGGTTTTCACCTGCCCAAAGGAGGCAGTGTCAGCTAAGAATTTTTCGGTAGCCTTAGCTGTATCACTCTTTGACCTCATGAAATATGTCCATGTCATACTGCTATAGTCATCTGTGAAAGCTATGGTGTATTTATACCCATCTTTATCAGTAGGCTCGATCGGGCCGCACAGATCTGTATGGACTAGTTCAAGTATTCCTTTAGCTTTGCTATCAGCCTGTCTATTTCTAGACTCCACAAATTTTCCTTGTGTACATGTTTCACAGTTGAAGTTAGATTTGTCATTTTTCCCCTTAATCATCATTCCTTCAACTACACCTTCTAGGCTTGAAACATCATCTAAGTTACAATGACCAAGGATTCTGTGCCACGTTTCAATATCATGACATCCTTTGTATCCGTCAACATTATCATCAGTATTATTAGCTGTAGACAAATAATACAGTTTCCCAAATACGTCAATGTTAAACTTGGTACCCTCGTTTTTATACCCCATCCAATTTTCACCTTCCTTGAAGTGGATTTCTGCTCCGTTACTTGAGGCTGCTTTAACGGAAAAAATGTCCTGAGGAAACGTCGGGATATACAGGGCCCTCTTCAGTCGTGCTGTCACCTTTCTTCCTTCGCTGTCAATTAAGGTGACTTCAGCTTCTCCTCTGGCCTTGGCAACTCCGGTAGCCTTTGTCCCGTCTGCAAGTTCAATCACGTGACTCTTGGGCTTAAAGCCTTTATCGACTGTTTTGGACTTTGTAAAGTCATTTATCATGTGTGACGTCGCGCCACAGTCGACCATCAAACCTCTGTTGTTGACAGTCCGCCTCACCGGCCTGGTGTCCTCTTTCATCTTGAAGCAATATGACCTGCCTTCCCGGTCATCGGCGTCCGCCTCTATTTCTCGGTGGGTGCCGTCTGTCTCTCGGTGCGCTCCCCAGCGTCCGTCCTGGTCCCCCGCTGCACCCTGCTCTGCTCCGGTCACTCCCGCGATGGCGTCTCGCTGCTTCCCCCGGCCTCGCGCGTCTCTCCTGCGTTCCGCTCTTCTTGGTTCAGGCATGCTCGTACATGTTCGAGACATATGCCCTTTTTTGTGGCATCTGAAGCACTCAATTTCGGCCATGCTCTTTCTCTCTCTACCTCTTCCACGAGAGGTGGTGGCTGCTGTGGCAGCTCTTATCACACTGTCCCCGTCATCACCATTACTCGGCTTGTACCTTTCTGTGTCTTCAAAGCTCCTTAGTTTTGCCTTAAATTCACTGAATGTCAGGCTGTCACTACTCTGAGTAATATGAACCACGAACGGTTTGAAGGAGTCCGGCAGTCCTTTCACTACCATTCCCACTTGCAACCCGTCACTTATGTTCTCGTCGGCTCCTTTCAACGACGAGAATATTGTCTCTGCACGAACAATATACTCCGTGACGGTCTCGTTGCTTTCCATGCGAAGAGCTGAGAGTTCACAATATAAACTCACCACGCGCGGTTTCCCTTTGCCCGCGTAATGTTGCCGAAGTATCTTCAATGCCGCCCTACCGTCGGCTGCTGCATCCCGCATAATTAGTGACAAGCTCTTGTTGTCTAAAACTTGCACCAGCTCCGCGTACGCTTCTCTGTTTTTCTTGACGTCTGCTTCTCTCAACTGGACAGCATTTTCGCCCGCAGCGATAACTGGCACGTTCAGTAGAGTCTCGCTGAGTCCTCCATGTGGGCTAGGAAGCGAGTTTCCCATAACTCGTATCCTCTCTCGTCGCCGTCGAACAAAAGTCTATTAAATCGCTGACTAGACATGGCACTGGGCCCATAACCTGTTGCATTGTTCATATTTATGTCACGGATGTCTAGCTACATACTTGTTTGGTATGTTAATATACTTTTGTAGAGTTAGACTGCAGGAGCAAACATTAGACGTCCAGTCGTACTTGGTGGGGCAGGAAGAGAACTTTATTGCACATGCGCAGAAGTCATACACACACACATATGGATACCCGCAAGGACCAAAATAGCTGCTTATAGCGCAATAAATAATACAGTGGCTGACTGGCTGTATATGTGAGACTGCACATTATGTTCAACAATATTCCTGCTCCAATCGACGGACCGTGGAAAACAGGGCTCGGGGGATTACTTTTCACAAGTAAGATTGAACATCACTATTGGTTGTATTTTGTGAATATACTATTACTGTACTGTATTTATGTCCAACTGCGAAATCGTAGCCAGCTAGCTAGGCTATGCTCAGTGCCGGTGTTCACCCGGCTATGAACTGAGACTTTATAAGTCATATTCCATAACACTGACTTTACAGCTGACAAAAGAATGCTATTGTACAGATAAAACAATATTAAGGTTACTGGTATTATATTGACCAGCGAATGTTACACAGGTGGCGCAGCACAGACTGTATTATTCACATGTCATCCATCCTAACAACAGGAAGATAGGGGAGAACCGCGCCCAAAGTAACACGCCGCCAAATTAGCACAGAGCTTTTTTCCAAGGAAACCAAACAGGACGTGACGCAATGAAGTCAGTGTGTGTGTTTATAAGACCTCTCCCTTCCCCCCAAACACTGGCGCGATACGCAGTTATTTAAAACAGTTCTAGAGCGGAAGCTGTCCTGTGACGTGTGCCGTGCGAGCCTCGTCAGAGATGCTGCTGTGCCATCATCACGTGACGAGAGCTGCCCACCCGCCACCTTGTGGCCCTGCAACACAACGGCGGGCGGCGGCCTAGTGACCCATCACGAGGCACAGGGAAGGTTGGGTTTCATTATCTTGTTTTAACACATACTTTAATCTTTGTGTATTAAAGTTGCTTAGTTCTTTGTTCTTACTTTCTCTGTTCTGTAAAGTGTCTTTGAGCGCTGTGTAAAGCGCTCTATAAATATAATGTATTATTATTATTATTATTATTATTATTATTATTATAAGGTGCTGAGAGCTGCAGAGAGGGTGGTTCGCCAAGCTGCAACAAAGCAAACTCCAAAGCTGTCTACAGTCACCCACATCGTCCGAGAGGAGACTGGCACGGAGGAGGAGGTTTCTCTGCTTGGGGAGACACACTGAGGAGACACCGTTTGGCATCGACAACCACCACTACAACTTGTTGTCTTTGGTTGTGTCTGTGTTTCTCAAGATACGGTGGCACCACACTGCAAAACTCACCTCTCTTGACCTGCAGAGAGGGAGCACGAGAAAGAAACTCTGCAGAACAGGTCTCTTTCAAGGGTTTTAGGGGTTTCATGTCCAACTTTAATTAGCAACTTTTATTCTTTCCCCGACATTGTTATGCTACATTGTTTATATATTTATCTCTCTTTAAAATATATATGTATATCTGTATTTAAGTTTTATTATTACATCATACTATTGGATATAATTACGATATTATTACAGTATTATACCACTTTATTATACACACACACACATGTAAATATTTTGTGTTGTTGTCAGTGTTTACGTTTGTCCATTGTGTGTAATGTACTGGTCACCTATGTAAGCAAGTTTGTACATGTGTAAATATGGTTTGGGGCGGGAATTTATATATATTTTCATTTTCTCTGATATATAACATATATTGTTGTTATATATACTGTAGATATATAGTGTGTTCATATATTGTTTATATATTTATATAGCCTAATCATATATTGTTTCTTCAACTTATTAAAATAGCTGACTTTACTGCCACTATCTGCTTCTGCCTCTCTATCATATTTTAGCGTGTGTGTGTGTGTGTGTGTGTGTGTGTGTATAATATAAATATATATATATATATTTATAGTGAGTGTTTTGCTAAATACCGTATTGTTCCGAATATAAGACGACCCTGATTATAAGACGACCCCCCCTTTTTTTTTCAAGACTCATTTTTGGAAAAATACTTTTTCAAGAGCAAATATTGGTTTTATAAAGAAAAACATTATATTTGAAAATGATGATAATAAAAACACATTGAAAAAAAGTAGGTAGTCTGTTTAACAGCTTTTAAATAAAATTACGTTTTCAATATATTTTAGATGAAATTGTCACATTTAAATAAAAAAATGTAAATACATTTGTAAATGAATGACTTATGGTATTTAAATAGCATACAAATGAAAATAAACTGTAGTCTATTGAGACTATCCATCTCATAGTGAAAAAATAACCATTTCAACATTTCAATAACTGCATTAACCATCGAAGTGGTCTAATTTTAGAACGGTCTTGAAACAAATCTGACTGAGTGAGAATGTATATTGACATTCAAAAGTCTAGACCTCGAATGTTAGACGACCCCCACTTTTTCATACGTATTTCCAGGGTAAAAACCCCGTCTTCTATTCAGAACAATACGGTAGCTACCTATCATACATCACATATATCATATATCAGAATATTCTATTACTGTCAAGCCAACTATGAACATTAAAATACGTCAAACCATGTGTCCTGTATCATAGCTACATGTATGACGTTTTCAGCAACAAAAAAGGCGTGGAAATCAGTTTGGTATTCAGCGAGTTATGATTGATTAACTGCGCTGACAGTTCATTGCGCCTGCCAAACACATTACACTGAGTGGAGCGGGTGACCGGTCCAAGATGGCGGCCCCACGGCTCGTCAGCGTCAATATGCAGCAGCGGTCGATGCGGCGTCTACTCTTTATATGTCTATGACATCAGAATCTGTAGAGCATTAGTAAGAATACGAGCAGGAGGCAATGAGATCCAGCAGGGGGCAGCACTGACAACCTGGGAGAAAACCTTCAGGTGAAAGCGACACACACTGAACTGCCACCAAAACAACCAACGAGGAAGAAGCGTCACTTCCTGCTTCAGCTGGTTGGAACAAGAACACGCCCTGTTAAAAAAGACCAACGATAAGAAAAGTGGTGAAGAGTGAAGAGACTGAAATACAACCAAACAAGTCTGGCCCACTTCAAGTACTGATGACACCCAACTTAACTATTGTTTCTTCAACTATCTATAAGTACTAATGTGTACAGTGTACTGTACATGTGTACTGATGTGTATAGTGTACTGTCTATATGTATAGTGTACTGTATATATGTACTAATATGTACTGTGTACTGTCTATAAGTACTGATATGTATAGTGTACTGTCTATGTATATGTATAGTGTATGGTCTATATGTACTGATATGTATAGTGTACTGTCTATGTATATGTATAGTGTATGGTCTATATGTACTAATATAGTGTAGTGATATAGATTGTACTGTTTATATGTGTTTGTATTATAATGTAGTGATGTAGTAAACTGCGTATATATATTGGTATTATAGTGTACTGTGTATATGTAGTGATATTATAGTGTAGTGTGTATATGTAGTGGTATTATAGTGTAGTGTGTATATGTGGACTGATGTGAACCAGTGTAAACCTCTTGTGTTACTGACCTCTGGCCTTCCTCTTGTAGTAGATCAGACCTGCCAAAGACAAAATCAAACCCAGAAGCAGACCTGACGCTCCGGTGGCGATCTTGTTTCTGTCTGATTGTGACATGGAGGGATCTGGAGAGACAGACACATGTCTCTATCTATAGACACATCTGCATGTTGACCTGTCTCTCTATGTCTTCATCACCTATCCATGGACAGAGACACACATAGATACTCACTCCAGTCCACTTTCTTAGGAGAGGGGAAACTGGCGTGTTCCACCATGCAGGTGATCTTCTCTCCAGACCTGAGATGAAATAAGTGAAGAAGAAGAAAACACACAGGAAAAAAACAACATATCAACAATAAATAAGACGTGATGTGATTGGATGAGGTAAGTCTGTACTTTCCTGTCTGTCTGCACAGAAACTAGTCGAGTCTGATACTAAACATCAGCCCAGTTTAAAACACGGTATTAATACACAATAAATACTCAGTCGTCCATCTGGGATCTCACCTGTATGTTTAAGGTGGAACGTGTCTACAGAGCAGAAACTGAGGAGACACGTTCCACCTTAAACATACAGCTGGTGTCTACAGAGCAGACACTGAGGAGACACGTTCCACCTTAAACATACAGCTGGTGTCTACAGAGCAGACACTGAGGAGACACGTTCTACCTTAAACCATCACTTTGTTCTTTGTTGTCCAGTCATTATGTGTGTGTGTGTGTGTGTGTGTGTGTGTGTGTGTGTGTGTGTGTGTGTGTGTGTGTGTGTGTGTGTGTGTGTGTGTGTGTGTAAATGTGAGTGTGTAGTGTTAAAGTATTGTGTATGTATTTGGACCGGTCCATTTGGTACTGAGTCTAAGTGTTCTGACCTGGTCGTGTACTCCAGGTAGGAGTGGATCTGGTAGTACCAATCACCATTTGCCAGCTCATCGGTGGAAGTGACGTCAGAGGTCACCGGCTGTCCGTCTCTCAGCCAGGTGACACTGATGTATTTGGGGTAGAAGTTGTAGACACTGCACATCAGCATGGCCGGATGTCGGCCACTAGGGGGCGTCACTGAAGTCAGTCTCACACTGGGCTCAGCTGGTAAAGAATTATTTTGTTATCATCATCATCATCGTCATCAGGACTTGAAATTAACTTTTTGAATCAATGTCAAATGTGTAGAATTGCTAATCCTGAGAGTATATAATGTTTGGGGCCACATGGTGGCGCAGTGGTCAGCACAGTCGCCTCACAGCAGAAAGGTCGTGGATTGGAATCCCGGGGTAGTCCAGCCTTGGCGGTTGTACTGATGTGTCGTAGGTTAGTTTACATTATTACGACAGCGGCCCCCAGAGGAGTTACCATAAACTGATTTACGGCAGTGCCTAGCAGAGCTGGAATAAAGCATGTTAAACGGCTCTTCTGCGGTGAGTCGCCTCAGTCCAGCCCTCCACATTGAGGACTAGACTCTGTTATAGCCGGACCTCAAACAGGGCTCATGAAAACCCGGCACGTTACTGTAACATGAGACTCATCCTAGATCTGCTGGATTATGCAGATACAGTAAATTCTGAAGCACTTATTTTGTTCCTAGACTTCTATGAGGCCTTTGACGCACTTGAACTCACGGTTCTGTTACAGTCCGTCGAGGCGTTGGGCTTTGGGAATAACTTTGTTGGCATCGTCAATATGTTTTACAAAGATATGAATAGTTCTGTTATGATGAACTTTAACAGCTGTAAAAGAGTCCAGATGAACAGAGGGCTCCGCCAAGGCTGCCCTGTTCCTCCTCCCTTATTTATGTGAGGGGCTGAATTCTTATCAGTTAATATCGAGAATGATGGACGTTTGGAAGGAATGTCGGGTTTTGGTGGAGAGTTAAAAATCTCACAACTGGCAGACGACACCACTTTGTTTTGAAGGACAAGAAGCACGTGAGGAACTCTGTTACCTCAGGTAACAAATGTTCCAGGGCCTCGGACCTGCGACTAAATGTGTGCACAGGTGGAATGTTGTCTGTGCGTGATTGTAGCGATTGTGTAGTTGGAAACATCCGGTAAAAGAGTCCGTTAAGTATTTGGGAATATATACAATTAAACATCTTACAGCTAGACAACATCTCCATTTATCCAACAGATTAAAAATACCAAGTCTGTCTTCAGGATTGGTCTTGGAAGGGGTTTATCTACTTTAGGAGGAGTTCTCCTCTCCAAAGCAGAGGGCCTGTCTCGCTTTGTGGGTCCATCTGTGTCTCTACTGGTTTATGGTTCTACCGCCACAGAAGCAAATAGAAATTTCTTAAATGTCATTTGGAAGAATAAACCACACCAGCTTAAAACATGTGTCCTGTCCAGCAGTGAAGCAGAAGGAGGTCTGGAAGTTCTAGATTCCGTTGATTCTGGTAACACAACACACGAACACGCTCACACTTGTTGTCTGATGGTGAAATGTCCCATAAGTGTTGGACTGGTGTGGAGTCTCGTGACTCTGTCCCTCCTTTAACATGAGACACGTGATCTGGTGCTGTCTTCATCCAGAAGATGTGCTCTTCAACATCTGATTAATTGTGTTACTGTAGATGCAACACGTGTACTCACAAACAGGAGTTGTGTAAATCACTACCTAAGATCCCTGCTTGTCTCCAAGAAGTGAGTCTTTCCTTAAACCTCTCAGCCTTGAAACAACAACACAAGTAACGAGCTGCTGACCTACTACCACACTTGTGTCCTGACAGCCGTCTGTTACTTTACATGTGTACACGTGTACTCCCCTTGTGTTTTGTTGTGTGTCTGTTCTTTGTTTGTATTATGTTGTTACCATTTATTAGGGGTCCAAGCCCCAGGGGCTGGGGACCCCTATTGTTTCTGCTCAGTTTTTTATTTTTATTTTTCCGTTGGTAAAAGTGGTACTGCAGCCTACACCGTAACATATTCTACAAAACCCTTTGGAGGCCTGGTACAGAACTTCGCACTTACCCCACTTGCAAAACATGACACATGTCAACCAGTTGGTGGCGCTATTTTGAAGGTCAAGGCGTTTTGGCATGTAACTCCCAAACCGTACATCGGACATGCAAAACCTTTACATGTGCACATTCACTGAGCACAGCTGAATCACGTGGTATAGGCCACACCCATTTCTGCCGTAATTTCATTTCGCAAATTTGCGAAAATAGCCAAAACTACTTGTTCGAACTCCTCCTAGGCCGTGCGATCGATTTACACGAAACGTGGCACACATCATCTACATTCACTCAAGGCAAAAAGTTATCGAACGAATTTTGATCCGTTGCTCGGTTTTGATTTGACAGATCAATGAACCTTGACTGGAAAACGGTGATTTTCCATGACGGTGCCATAACTCATCAATGCATTGACATATCAACTTGAAATTTAGACGTATGTCACGTATTGCCGAAAGATCCTAACTCATGAAGTGCGTTTCATTTACCCAGTAGGGGGCGCTATAAATTGGAGAAGATTATATCTCATAATTGACAACATGGATTTGGATGAAATTTGGGGTGCACAGTCTAGGATCATACTGGAGTTGGCACATGCAATTTGGTCATAAATTTAAAAAAGTGGGCGTGGCTTATGACAAAAATGTAAATTTCACCTGCGAAACTTCAAAAATGCCCCAAAATGTCCCCCAAATCCCCTGCACATCCTACAGAACTGAGATGTTGTGAGCAGATCCAGTAAGTGATGCCAACACTTTGCTGCACTGCAACATATGGTCAATTCAGAAATCCGTCACTCTATATTTTTCAAAATATGAAAAATCATAAAACATAAACATTTCCGCACAGATTCATTCAATTGCTACCAACATCGCCACAGACATTCTGGAGAATGAACATATCAAGGGGGTCAAAGGTCATTCTGATCGGTCAAAACATGCATCCACACCAATGTACAATATATGCCTGTACAGTGTACAATATACCTAATATTTTTTATTTTCACACATATTTGATCAAACTATTCCAAAATATTTGACAGGACACGTGACACTACCAGCATGATGTGTGAATGTGTTCAGATGTTTATCAGCGACGGTTTTTGTGTTATAAGCATTTAAAGTATAAGGGACAACATGCAGCTCTTTAGCAGCAGCTATGCTATTGGTTCAAGGTGGCGGATCTTGTTCACAGCAACTCCGATAAACACGAAACTTGGTCCACCAATAAGTCATGACGCCCTGAGGCTCTGTGCATTATTTACTGTTAATTGGCCACTAGGTGGCGCTATGCTGCAAAATCATGAAATGCGCTAACATTATATATCCAAACTACTTGTAGCCTGTCAGTGTGATCAAACTGAAGCTTTGCAGCTAGCAGCTATGTACTCTTGTGAGCACCCTTCAGTAAAGGACATTTAATAATGCAAACCATTATCACCCCAAGTCCACTCTACTGCCCTTTGACACGGCTACACAACGCACTACAGGAGTATAACTACACATTTCTTTCAGAATCAGCAAACAAGTCACAGAATGACCCATAGCAGCTGTAAGATAAGCCTCTGCTTCCACATCTCTGGCTCAGACACCGCCATTAGCTGCGTCTGTTAAGAACTAATCTCAGTTTCCTGATGACGCCTTCACGCATTCACTGCATAGATGCTGAACTCAGATGCAGCATACTCATGCTTCATTATCTCCTCCTACTCCCACTTCAGCAGGTTTAATTAAAACACAAATCAGTTCCCTGAAGCTCAGAACAAGGTTTCCAGCAGGCTGCATTTCTCCCACTTTACTGAATAACTCACTGCAAGGCTGCCAAGAAACCCTCTGAAGTTAGTGGAAGACAACCTCTTCGCTCCTGTCAGCCCCACACTTGCCTCGTCCATGGGAGGGAACACTAGAATTGTACTTCTCCTAAAACAGATACTACACGCTCTTCCACTGTTATTACTCAGTACTTAACACTCAACATTGTTGACAAGTATGTACAGCCTAATACTACTCATTTCCCCACCTCATCCCTACATGTCATTATATTCTTTTAGACACATATGTTGTTTTTCTTCCAGCCCCAACCCACACGATGTTAATAACCTGTTCCGGGTTCATCAATAATCCTTTGTTGACGTCATAGATGATCAATAGTTGTGCGCTGTGTTCACAACCATCCTCATACACCATCTTGACGGACAGCTTTACGACCACCGTCGCTCTTTAAGACTGAGACTTGCATCCGTCTAATAAGCAAACAGCTCAACTAGCGAGGCTCCTACAGACAGCCAGACCCGACTTACATACATGGGGGCTTGGAGCCCGTTAATACCTGCTGGCAGCGCTGCTTTATGTCGGGGACTGTCTCACACCCTGATTGGGTTCTTCTGACGTAGTTGTGTAATGATACTGAACCTGATGTGTGTCCGTAATACTACACACCTGTTTTATGTACCATGTTCTATTGTTCACTAATACACATACACACACACACAAACACACACACACGCACACAGACACAGACACAGACACACAAACAAACACACACATGGACACACGCGCGCGCACACAGACACGCGCGCACACCGACAGACAACTCAGAAGCGCGCGCACTCACAACTCACGAACAAGCGCGCACACTTACATAAGCGCGAGTACATACACCCAGACACACACACATACATGCACTACTGACAGTATTAGTAACAGTGGTAGTATAGTCATGATAACAGTACTACTAATAGTAGTAGTAACAGTAGTAGTAATAGTCATAATAGTACTACTAATAGTAGTAGTAACAGTAGTAGTAATATTTATAATAACAGTACTACTAATAGTAGTAGTAACAGTAGTAGTAATAGTTATAATAACAGTACTACTAATAGTAGTAGTAACAGTAGTAGTAATAGTTATAATAACGGTACTACCAATAGTAGTAGTAACAGTAGTAGTAATAGTTATAATAACAATACTACTAATAGTGGTAGTAACAGTAGTAGTAATAGTTATAATAATAGTACTACCAATAGTAGTAGTAACAGTAGTAGTAATAGTTATAGTAATAGTACTACCAATAGTAGTAGTAATAGTCATAATAATAGTACTACCCATAGTAGTAGTAACAGTAGTAGTAATAGTCATCATAGCAGAGCAGCTCACCTGTCTTATCCAGTGCAGCTCGGTACCGTATCTCTATATTATATTTGCAGAACGTCTCTTTCTGAGCTCTCCTTACTGCCATCTCTGCAGGATCGTTGTTCAGGCGCTCTGCGTTATAGATACCAAACTCATCATATCCAACCCACTTCCCCGCAGTGCTGTTAAACCTCATAACTTCTATCTTATTGAAATACATAGAGTATATGAACTCTATGTCAGGAAGCTCAGAGGAGGTGAAAACACATGTGTACAGGTCATATTTCAAAAACGCATCTGGAACAGAAAGAGAAACAGGTTCAAGTTACTTAGTTGAATTGTTTTAAAGACAATAATTAAAACCTCTTTTCTAACAACACAGCAGAGTCCATCCAACAGAGACTGATTTACATATTTTATCTCACCTGCTCCATAGAAACCCACGACCAGGAGGGAGCAACACACAACAAGGCAGCATGAAGCCATGTGTCTGTCTTGCTGATGAAC